>NW_022170511.1:9764580-9779809 GCF_008802855.1 Photinus pyralis
TTGTAGTATTTATTTTTAAATATAATTAATTTTATGCAAGTTTGGTTGCCTATACCAATGGTACCCTTACCACAAATAACGTTAAATCAATTTATGAAACTGTGCGCATATACTTCGATAAGAAGTGGAAATGAAAAAGGAATGCGAGCGATCCACGAGAACGAGATCGAATATTGTATTTGGCGTACCAGATTGATACCGATTTTATTGGCCGCAAGCTGCCCACATTTTGTAGTAATTTTTTTTGTGTTTGAAAAAACCCTCATCGAGGTGAGTTGCGATCCTCTTTTTCACTAACAATGCATTCAACTACAAATATACGTTATTTCAGGGTTTTTTTTTTGTACTATAAGAAATTGAATTGAGCCTATATCCTGCACAAGAATAATTAGAGAATCCAGATTTTTACTGCGACAGAAACAGCAGCGTTTCTTTTCAACACTGTCTAATTTCCAATCACCGAATCTCACGCCAACATTGCGGATGGTTCAACTCCAACTTCACAGAAGATAAGATAGCGACTCAAAAATAAGGCGAGTTCGTTCCATTTTTTTAGACGGTATCGTTTGCTAAATTGGCCCCTTTTTTTTCTTTTTCTGTACAATAGTAAATAGTATCACCAATCTACTAACACTCTTCTTAGTATTAAAAAATTTCACATTTTTATACTACTCTAATTGATGTAAATAAACTGGTTTTTGTGTTACGGTCTCAACCCCGTAAATTTGTTATTATCATTAAGGTTGAGTGGCGCCCAGACGCCCCAGTGTTCAAGGGAACCGATAAGCCCAAGACCGACGATAGCTGCCGGCGCACGTAACAATTCCTTTTTTTTTTGGACTAAAAATTCAACTAAAAATTAAAATGTTACAAATGGCGCCCAACGTGGGGCCTTGAACGCAGGTGGCGGTTTATATGTATTAAATAATTTATGTTATTGGAAATTCCTGTAAACCAAGTTTGTAGATAACCAATTTAGCAAAATACCCGCTGATATTTTTGAGATTGTTGATGCGTCGTGTAAAAATTTTTTTGAGGTTTCGTTAATGTGTCCATTTATTGTTCAGTGTTGAAATCGCAAAAAAAAAAAAAAAAGAAATTGTGCAACAATAGGCATGGAGGACTTTAAGCCCTCACATTTGTTAATTGATGAAATAAAATATGAATTAAGAATTAGAGGAGTAGTTACAGATCGTCCAGTAGACGACAAGCGAAAAATTCTAAACAAATTGTTGGCTAAAGAAAGAGGTCGTCACTTAACTCATATTGATCCATTTTATGATTTTGGTCGTGAGCAGGATGCGATTAATAAAACGCTAGAATCCATTTCTAATTTAGTAACTGAATTTGAGGGGAATGAGATTGATTCCGCATTTAAGCGCGGCATATCACGTCTCAATCATGTTTCTGGTAGGATTTCGCGCATTCTAATTCCAGATGATGATGATGATCAACTGGAAAAAATCCAAAAATTTAAAAATGAATCATATGCGACTTGCCTTGCGTTAGAAGCGGATCTATCCGATAAGGCGACCGTTGGTAATGCAACCAATACCTTTCCTGAAATCGTGAACTTAAATAACACCATTATGGCCCAACCTACAGTGCCACCCGTAATACATACTAGTAATAAGGTAATTCCGGTTTATAAATGGAATTTGAAATTTAATGGTGATCCGCGGCAATTGCATCCTTTTTTAGAAAAAGTCTTGGCATTACACCAATCGCGTGGAGTATCAGAAAAAGATCTGGTTGCTTCTGCCGGTGACCTTTTTGTTGATAAAGCTTTTGTGTGGTATCGTACAATCAAATCAAAAGTTACCGAGTGGGATGATTTAGTCAAATTATTAAAGCAAAAGTTTTTACCTCCAGATTTTGAGGAAGAAATTTGGAATGACATAAAAGCTAGAAAGCAGGGCAAAGCAGAATCAACCACAATTTTTATTGCTGTTATGGAGACACTGTTTAGTCGTTTGGATAGATCTCCCGCGGAGGCAACGAAGATCAAATACATTAGACAGAATTTGCTACCTCAATATGTCACGCACTTAGCATTAACTGAAATTAATAATCTAGATCAGTTGGTTAATTGTTGCGAAAAAATTGAAAACGCCTCGTATCTTAAAAACAAGAGTCAAAACCAAGATAAAATCAATAGCTTTTCGTTTTTAGAACCCGAATTATTATACAGTAGTCAATTAAGTATCGATAAGGGTCCCAATTCTAAAGAGTTTCCGACAGCTACCAATAAAATTAACTTTAAATTTAAACCTAATCGAGTGTCAACAGTTTCGTGCAGCAATAACGCCTCTTCAGCTCAAACGAACAGAACTAAGGTCTTCCATAATTCAGAGATAGTATGTTGGAATTGCGGATTACCAAATCATACTTACACTTCTTGTAAAGCCAAACGGAGCACCTTCTGTTATCGTTGCGGAGAAAGGGACTTTTTGTCAACCAATTGTCCCAAGTGTAACAATCCAAAAAACTAGGTCGCTGGAATCGGTTGCCTGGCCGAACTGATTCCATGCGTATATCCAAAATGGCCTTTAAGTTTCCAGTTAATTCTAAAAGTATGTTTAATCCAGGTGATTGGAACAATTGGCTACAAAAGGTGAAATCTTTTTATAATACCGATAGGGGAAATAATTATGGGGAAATTGCTCCTTTTTTCGTTACGCAACATCATGACAATCGCCCTTACATCCCAATTAAAATATTTGATCAGGAAGTGGCATGTCTCCTAGATAGTGGAGCTACTACCACTGTTATAGGTAGAGATGGTTTAAGATTTATCAAAGCACTCAAACTGTTTGCACCTCCGTATAAAATGAAATTTATTGTAACTGCAGATGGGTCGAAACGTAGGGTGTCAGGCGCCGTTGACCTCCCCCTTTATTTGCATGACCAATTTCATATTATTAAAGCACTGGTCGTTCCATCACTTCATCATGAAATCATACTTGGTAGTGACTTTTGTCGAAATTTTCAGTTAAAAATTGATTTTAAAAATAACAAGTGGGAAGTTCAAGATTCAAATAAAATCTTGATGGTATATGATGATAAACCGAAGTTTTCTTTCCTCGCTAGTGACGGAAAGGAACTCAGTAATTTAAATGCAGATCAAATCAGAGTTGCAAAAAAAGTAATTAACGAATTTAATGAAATCGGGGATGAAGTAGTGTTAGGTAGGACGAACAAAATTCGTTATTCTATAGACACCGGAGATTCCAAACCCTTCAAGGAAAAGCAGTATGTACTTTCTCCATATATGATGGAAATCTTGAATAAGGAACTAGACGATATGTTAAGATTAGGTGTTATTGAACCCTCCAACAGCCCCTATTGTAGCCCTGTTTTGTTGGTAAAAAAGTCGGATGGCCAGTATCGTTTTTGCTTTGATGGTCGTCGACTCAATGAAGTCACAAAGCACGATAGCTACCCCCTTCAGAACGTCGATAGGATTCTTAGTAGTCTTCGAAATGCTAGGTACATTTCGTCTATAGATCTACGCAAAAGTTTTTGGCAAATCCCTCTCGAGGAGTCTTCGAAGGAAAAGACGGCATTCGCGATTACGGGAAGAGGACTCTTTCAATTTACAGTTTTACCATTTGGTTTGCGCAATGCTGCTCAAGTTCAACAAAGATTGGTTGATAGCATGTTCGGTCCTGAGTTTGAACCTTTTATTTTTCCATACATTGACGACATCATTGTCATATCCCAGACCTTCGATGAACACGTTAGGTTGTTAAAATTAGTTTACAGTCGGTTAAAAGATGCGCACTTAACGGTGAATTTAAATAAATGTAAGTTCTTCAGATCTTCCTTGAAATACCTTGGTTTTATTGTGGGAGAGAATTCTCTACGAGCTGATCCTGACAAAATCACCGCAATGATTAATTATCCTCGTCCTCGTACCACAACTGAAATAAAACGATTTATTGGCATGTGTGGGTGGTACAGGCGGTTCATCGAAAACTTTTCTTCGCTAGTTTCTCCGTTGAATGATCTTCTAAAGGGGCGCAAAAAGAAAGAAAAGATTTTATGGTCTGAGCAAGCAGAACGTGCATTCATTCAAATCAAAGAGGCTCTAACTTCAGCACCAATTTTATCGCAGCCCGACTTTTCAGAAAAATTTACCATACAGTGTGATGCTTCAGATACCGGTTTAGGCGGTGTTTTAACCCAAATTGTTAATGGAGAAGAACGTGTTATAGCATACGCAAGTCGATCATTATCTAGTGCGGAGCGTAATTACACCACAACTGAGAAAGAATGCTTGGCAGTGTTGTTTAGTATAGATAAATTTCGGCCTTACATTGAAGGTGTCAGTTTCGATGTGATCACAGACCACTATAGTCTTCTATGGCTTAACAACATGAAAAATCCATCTGGAAAACTTGCGCGATGGGCGGTGAGATTACGTCAACATACAGTTAATTTAATTCATAGGAAGGGTAAAGACCATATAGTCCCAGATGCCTTATCTCGAGCTATTCCTGAGGAAGGCGATCCTGCAGAAATCAACTGTTTAAGCGGTAGTACTAGTACAACCGTAGATGATGACCTCAACATCGTCAATGAAACTTTAGACTGTTGGTACTTGAACCTTAGAAATAAAATATCCGCATCCCCAGAACAGTATCCTCAGTGGAAAGTGATCGAAAATCTAGTCTATAAGTTCGTTCCCTCAAAATTGCCTTTTAAATCAAACATTAGAGAGTGGAAACTTTTGGTTCCAAAAGCTCAGAGAGTCGGTACAATTGATAAATGTCATAGTCCTCCAACTAGTGGTCATTTTGGTTTTTATAAGACACTTGGTCGTGTTTCGGAGTTGTATTACTGGCCACAAATGAGGTACGATATTTTGAATTATATTAGGAAATGTGACATTTGTGGGTCTCAGAAAGTTTCGTCGAAAGGGCGAATGGGAAAGATGGGTGCACCTAAAAGAGCGGAATATCCTTTTGAGATCGTAGCTGCAGACATTATCGGCCCTTTACCCAGGTCCACTAAGGGTTTCTCATATTTGCTTGTAGTTGGCGACTGGTTCACCAAATATACGTTGTTGTTCCCCCTTAGAAAAGCGACAGCTAACGAAATTGTAATGCATATGGAGGAAAATTTGTTTTTAATTTATGGAGTTCCTAAATACATTATTTGTGACAACGGGTCTCAATTTGCCGGATCAGTTTTTCGCGACATGGCAGAAAAATATAGTGTCCAAAAAATTTTGTTTACTCCAAAGTATTCTCCACAATGTGACTTTATTGAGCGAACCAATCGCACAGTGGGAACTGCAATTAGAAGTTACATTAAAGGGAACCACAAGCATTGGGATAAAGAGCTAGCAAAAATACAATTCGCTATAAATTCGGCTAAGCATGAAGTAACAAAGTACAGTCCGTCATTCCTTGTGTTTGGTCGTTACGTACCAATATCTGGTAATTATTATAACGGTACCATGCCGGTAGAAGGAAATGTGGAAGATTATGTGTCCCGCATCAAAGATTTATCAAAAATATATGTACATATTAAAGATAAATTACAAACTAGCTATGAACGCAACTTGCGTCACTATAATTTGAGGAAGCGCGAGTATGTTTTTAAAGTAGGTGAAAAGGTTTGGCGGAAAAATATGGTGCTGTCGGACGCCAGTAAAAACTTTTCGAGTAAACTTACACCAAAATTTGTTTTATGTAAGGTTAAAGAAAAAATTTCAAATTTAGTGTACAATTTAGAAAAATTAGATGGATCTGATGATGGCAATTGGCACATCAAGGACCTAAAGCAATATTTGGGATCAAATTCTGATGTATCTGTCATGTAAGTGTCTTTATTATTAAGTATAGGTTGTTAGGTTGTAACAGGGCTACTGTTGGCGGTATTGACTCTCACCTACAATGTCAACCTCATAATTGTGTCAATTCCCTACTTGGTCTCCCTTGTGGACGTGTGGTACGCGTAGTTACCGACCACTGCCATTAGTTTGCCTGTAAAATTTTTGTTTTGGTTTGTTTAGTAGTAAATTGTCCGTCCATTGGCTAGTCAATAATTAGGGTATCAGCTATTAATATTAAGTATTTAGTGTTATTAACCAGTATAGTAGGTAGGTAGGTAATTCCCAAGGCTGTTTCAGCTCATTATAATTAACAAAAAGAAAAAAAAAAAGAAAATTATGAATAATTTCCTTTTTTTTCTTTCAAGAAGGGGGGTGTTGTAGTATTTATTTTTAAATATAATTAATTTTATGTAAGTTTGGTTGCCTATACCAATGGTACCCTTACCACAAATAACGTTAAATCAATTTATGAAACTGTGCGCATATACTTCGATAAGAAGTGGAAATGAAAAAGGAATGCGAGCGATCCACGAGAACGAGATCGAATATTGTATTTGGCGTACCAGATTGATACCGATTTTATTGGCCGCAAGCTGCCCACATTTTGTAGTAATTTTTTTTGTGTTTGAAAAAACCCTCATCGAGGTGAGTTGCGATCCTCTTTTTCACTAACAATGCATTCAACTACAAATATACGTTATTTCAGGGTTTTTTTTTTGTACTATAAGAAATTGAATTGAGCCTATATCCTGCACAAGAATAATTAGAGAATCCAGATTTTTACTGCGACAGAAACAGCAGCGTTTCTTTTCAACACTGTCTAATTTCCAATCACCGAATCTCACGCCAACATTGCGGATGGTTCAACTCCAACTTCACAGAAGATAAGATAGCGACTCAAAAATAAGGCGAGTTCGTTCCATTTTTTTAGACGGTATCGTTTGCTAAATTGGCCCCTTTTTTTTCTTTTTCTGTACAATAGTAAATAGTATCACCAATCTACTAACACTCTTCTTAGTATTAAAAAATTTCACATTTTTATACTACTCTAATTGATGTAAATAAACTGGTTTTTGTGTTACGGTCTCAACCCCGTAAATTTGTTATTATCATTAAGGTTGAGTGGCGCCCAGACGCCCCAGTGTTCAAGGGAACCGATAAGCCCAAGACCGACGATAGCTGCCGGCGCACGTAACAATTCCTTTTTTTTTTGGACTAAAAATTCAACTAAAAATTAAAATGTTACAATATATGGCTTAAAAATGTTGTTTAATCCCAAAACACCTGTCCTTGTATTGCCCCACCCCGTATATATCGCGAGGAAAATTCTGGAAAATACCTGGCGATATTTCTGAAACCAGAAATGCATCTTTAACTAGGCTTTTAAACGCCTTGGAAGCTTCGGATCGCGTCCACTAGATGCTGCACGTGTAACATAATCATATTAATTAATTAATTAAAATGTAACTTGTGGGCCCTATGAAGTATTAACTCTGAATTATGTTAGCGGGCCGGACAAAACTTATCGGCGGGCCGAATCTGGCCCGCGGGCCGTAGGTTGCCCACGCCTGGTCTAGATAGTGCTCATAAAATTGAATTAAAAATAAAAATAATTAGCAGTTAGTGTAGTGTATTAAATGTAAAATAAATAAAATTATAAATTATAAAATTGTAACATACAATCAGAGCTGGGCAGTGGGCAGTATTCTACGTTGTAAATACTGTTGTAGTATTCAGTTACTTTCGAGTACATATTCAAATACTTTATAATTAAATAGGTACTTTTATGGAAGCAGTATTTGTATTCTCAACTAAAATACTTTAACATATATTTTTTAGTGTTCAAATACTTTACAAACAATCCGCATATTTCGCAAAGTATTCTAATACTTCACTAACAATCCAATACTTTTCAAGTTAGTGAAATACTTTGAGAACTATTTAAATATATATATTAAATGGAAAGTATTAAATACTGTCAGAAGGATTTAAATATTATTCGACAGAAATTCCCCTTATGTGATGGTTTTGTGCGCCCGTCTGTCTGTCTGTTCCTCGTCTAATTGGAGAATGGAAAGAGACAGGGATGTCAAACCTTCACCAATCTATTTCTATGACTTTAAAGATCAATGCTATTGAATATGAGCTGAATTAAAAGTGTTATTTCCAAATCCGAGCCGAGTGTCAAAAAATTCCCCTATTAAGAATCGTACGCGATACTTCATATGTTGTTTAACGATCGCCATGAGTTTATAATTTCGTATTACTGTGTCTATCTGTCCGTGTGCATAATAACTTTGTTTAGAAACGTCAGATCGCTTTAAAAATTGGTACTCATGTTCGTAAGGGTATAAGAAAGGTCGCTATTGTTTCAGTTACGAAGTTCTAAAAATAGTGGATGCGTGAACATCTCGAGGATCATTCGGTATTCGACTGTATCGAATTTCGAGATGTGATGATAACGATATTGTTTCAAGCCACTGCAGCACGATATGATAAAACTAGTATTTTTAATAGATGCATACATACTGTTTAATCACCGTAATAGGCTACTAAATGTAATCACCCAAAATAACATCAAGTGATCATGATGATGATGGATAATCTTTTTAATTTTTCAAGTATTTGAGTGAAGTATTTGAATACTTTTGACTATATTTGAGCACTTGTCAAAGTAATGAAACACTTTTTAAAGTATTCAAATAGGTACTTTTGATAGAATAAAAGCCGTTTAAATAAAATTGATGAATTATCAACTTCGGCATGACCTTTAGTTTTCAAACTAAGCGATGCAGGAATAACTCGATAGTACGAAGCTAATGCAGTACTCCCGAAGGCTGTTTATCTAGTCTTATCTAATCTCGCTTCATGTAGATATCGGTAGGTCTATGAAAGGCACTCGAACGAGTTTTGAGTATAATAAAGTTTAGTATATTTTTGGGGACGTTCACCTCGCCCCCATTAATTTTCTATTTATTTTTAAACCCAAAAAAGGCGACATAAATACCCAATAGAGCACAATTGGACCACAGTAGACAGAAAAGCTAACAGGGGGGAGGGGGCACATTTATATTGTAACCTTCACTTACTGTAGAAGAACGCGTAAATTCTTTTTTTTTTTTTTTTTTTTTTTTTTTAAGGCTTTCGGGATCTTGCCCATTTTAGCCTACATTAGGGAAACCAGAGGACTAAACAAGGATTTATACGTTTCACGCTTTGGGGCCGATCAAAGCGACTTCACACAACACATAGGTAGGCCACGGAAGGTTGGTACTTGGTAGCACATAAGGATGACATAATACGGGTTACAATTACAACGGTAGTTTACTTGCAGCTACAAAACGGACTAAAATGTCATAAACTCCCTTATCGTTGGTACTTAGAATTGTTGGTACATCGAGAGGGTGTGTCAACCCCAGCTTGAGTAGGCCTTCCATCATGATATTCGTGTAATTTGTATTCTGCGGACAGGCGAGAACTAAATGATTCAAATCTGCTACCTCATAATTACAAAACGTGCACTGTGCCGAGGGAATCAAATTTATTCTGTGCAAATGTGTTGGAAATCTACCGTGCGCTGTTTTTAGCCTGACTATGCTTGATTGATAAAATCTATTGGATTTGTAATTATAGTAACACGGATTGATTGTTATTGAGGGCATTATACGGGTAGGTATACTGCGTGGGTCTTCTAAGGCATCGCTCTCTCCACTCGGCTTCCCATTGCGTTCGAAGAATTTGCTGCTTCATGAATGCCGTTTCATCCTGTTTGGACTGCGGGATGTTTAAAATGATTCCCGACTCCACAGCTCCTTTCGCCAATTTGTCCACTGTTTCGTTGTGGCTTATCCCAATGTGAGCTTTAATCCAATAAAAATAAATTTCAATACCTTCTTTACGGAGGCGGGCCACATTCGTGAGTATATCTAGGATATACGGGTTGGTACTGTAAAAATTAGTTTTGTTGTCCAAAGCTTTTAGTACACTAAGGGAGTCGCTCATCACAACAAGCTTTTTCGTGACTACCACATGAATTTCTCTTAACGCATAGGCAATGGCTGTTGCCTCCGCCGTGAAAGTAGATGCGTTCCCATTCAACTTAAATACGTTCTGTTGTCCTGAGGGTTGTATAAGGTAAGCACAACCGCAGCCATTCTCACCCTTTGAACCGTCCGTGTAAATAAAGAGAGCGTGTTGGTGTGTTCTAATAATTGACTGGTGTAGAAGATTATCCAAAGACGAAATACCTTGATATGGTGGGAAGATGACTTGAATCTCCGAAATATAGTCGGTGTAATTAATGTCTTTACTGATAGCGCTTTCACGGAGGATAGCGATGTCAGACAGATTTCTAGATGCTGTTGCAAAAGGGGGAGCATTTTTTAACCGCCAATACAGGTTTACCAAATCTTGCACAGCCAACTCCGATAATTTTGGTAAAATCTTAGAATTCTGAGATTTGCACTTCAACACGAATTTAGAAGCCAGGAAGTTTCTTCTGATGGACAGTGGAGGTTCCCGTGCTTCCACCTGTACTACGTCTCCTGGAGAAGAGCACATTGCCCCCATGCAAAGACGTAGTGCCTTATTAGATACCGCGTCCAGACGTTTTAAATTTGAGTTCGAGGCACAGCCATACAAGATACATCCATAGTCAAGCAGACTTCTAACATACGTTTTGTAGATCTTTAAGTTAGAGTGCATGTCGGCACCCCAATTAACTCTGGAAATCATCCTAATCAGATTAATGCCCCTTTCACATCTACCTATCAACTTCTCTATATGCGGTCTCCACCTTAATTTAGAATCGAGAATCATACCAAGGTAAGAGATTTCTGAAGTTATTTTAAGTTCAACCCCCATCCATCTTAGCGAGCCTGTGGGCAAATCTCGATGCCGTGAAAAAAATATCGTTTGGAGCTTATCCACCGATAGATCGAAACCATTATCAAACAGCCACCTTTTTATGATCTTGAATTTAGCTTTTAATTGCTGCAATACGAGTTTTGTTGATTTATCTGTGGTATAAATGCAAAGATCGTCCGCATATTGGCATGCGTTGATATTAGGACTCCACATTCTGTAGAGATCCACACAATACATATTGAACAAAAGGGGACTAAGAGGCGTAAATTCTTGTATCAGTTATTCCGAAAAGTCAAGTTATTGATGTTGGTGCGCATTAATTTCAGTATAATATTTTGAGATGAAATAGACATGTTCGTCAATTTATTCGGAAAGATAACATGAGAAAAGGTTTGCAAGGTAATATCCTCGGTAATATTCAAAGACGTTTAAACATATCAACGATGTTGTATATTATTTTAAACAAAAGTTGCTTGAAATTTGCATACAGGGTGGGTCATTAGTGCGTAGGTGGAAGATTGTGGGTTTATCAACGCGGCTACAGCCTAAAAATATTTTCGCCGAATTTGCTATTGTTATACACGATTTATATCAAAGTTGCATTTTTTTAAAATAGTTGTTGCAGATTTTGATTCCTTGGTCAATTTGTATGTATTATGCATGATATCTAAAATCCATCGTTTAGCCGCAATGGTGATTTTTTAAAAAGTAGATGTGAAGTAACAATGCGATTAAAAGGCCAGGACTGCATGAAATGTACTACCATTCGCCGAATACGGTCAATGTTAAATTTTTTTGTGTTAAATAAAACCACTGCGTCAATGTTCAAAATTTCAATCACAGTTAACTTGATTTTTATTAATAGAACTACTATTTTTTTATTGCATCAATTGTAGGATTTGATTACCTTTCCAACGATATAAGCATGTCGGTATTTACCTACCTTTTACATATTTTTTTGTAATTCAACAATTTCTGATAGGTATAATTCATAGTGTTTTTCCCTGTGTTTTTCGATTTTCAAAAGCTCTCAGTAATTAGTAGGCCGTTAAAAATTATGAACAGTAACCACCAATTCAAATTATAAAACATTTCCCTGCAAACAAAATAAAACAAAAGAGACTCAGAAACCACTTCACTTCCTCAAAGTATCCACCTAGCAGAATATTTATTGATTTAGTCATTCTTTAACGTTGAGGGAAAATGAGGTGAATCACCATCGTGGTGAAACCACATTTCTTTTATTATGTGCACCGAAACATTTTGAAGACCATCAAAAAGTACTTAAATATTTATTGTAAACAAGTAAAAAGCACTGTTTAAATCACTTTTTTCAAATTCCATTTTTCTAATAAACTTAACTAATCAACAATGCTAATGAACCAAACTGACAAATCAAATCCTACATTTGATGCAATGAAAAAAAACTTGGTAGTTCTATTTAACAAAATCAATTTAGCTTGTGATTTAGATTTGGAAAAGTGATTTTTAACACAAAGAAGTGTAACTTTGAGCGTTAGTACATTTCATGATTACTAACACTGCAAAGTCACGGACTTAAAAGTTTTATGATAATTGTGATAACTATTCAATTTTTACTGGACATCTACTTTTAAAAAAATGACGAATTGCAGTTAAACGACTAATTTTAGATATCATGTATAATATTAAAATTGACCAAGGAATTGATATCTGTATTAACAGCGAATGCAATTTAAAAAATGCAACTTTTGATATAAATCAAACTGTATAACAATTGGAAATTCGGTGAAAATATTGTTAGGTTAGGTCAACATGCTCCGATAATGAATTTTAAACATGTGCGTTAATAAACAAACCTTAGAGTAGGAAAGAGTGAGGAGTGACAATAATCATCGTAAAGTGAAGCCCACATTTGTTTGTTGTTTCACCCAAATCATGGCCGCCTACAGTTCATTGGCGTAACGTTAAAGCGGCAATCGTAGGTACATTAGTGTAAAGTAAATACAATATACAAACGTACCTACTGCAAATATGATTTCAACAAGTAGTACTGTTCTGTGACAAGTAGGTATAAATTGTGCACATTTCACAGATAAGCGATTTTTTCTTAAATATCTTAATAAATTATTGTTTATAGCATGCAAAATTTATTGACGTTTCACGAAATGATGAATGAATATGACACAAATTCAATAAGTAATGCGAGAAGAACCAACTCTTACAGAAAGTTTCAGCTCAGCAATATTGCACATTGCAACCTCCGACACTCCATTTTCGAGATATTCACGTTGACAATAGATATGCCTCGTCCAGATGTTCCACACGCCTGTGATGAGAACTCTCCTTCCGACACTTCGTTTTTGGAGGTATTCTTATCGACCTCACCTGAGTTCACACTATTAATTTAGCCTTTGTAAGTGCTCTCCTCCGACACATTTTTCTAAAGTTTTCTAAATAATGACACGTTCCACTTACCCTACCCTCCACCGATACTCTGTTTTTGAGACAGGAGGAATTATAAGCGATGGAAGAGGAGAGATGTGGTGGTAGAAAAATAAAAACCTGGTGTGCTGTGACCGGCAATCTTTCCTGGCGAGAGTCTAACCTGGGGCGAGAGTAATAAATATATGATCAAGGGACCTAATTGTAAGTTCATCCACTAAGCTCTGTCTTACAAGTGTATCAGTTTTCTGCCATTAGATCATCTTTTCAATGAAGTAAAGTAAATCAGTGCTGGTGTAATTACATGTCAAAATAAACTGCCAAAAATGTACACATTTGTTTGCAATATATATACAATACAGAAACTATTGCCCTTTAAAAGTAATTAATTTTGTCAATTTACTGCGAATCGGATCGTGCTTCTCTGATATATTTTTTACAATGAAATGTAATCTTATATCTACATATGTACTTGCAATCGATTTGATTAAAAAATAAATATGATTTATCTCATAATCTAATGCATGTTCACTTAATGACACAAAAATATTATCAGCGATAAAATGTTGTATGACATGTAACACAATTTTTGCTTTACTGTTCTTCTTGAAGAGAGTATGTTCTTGAGAACGTATCAATCGTTCGCACGCTATACAAATTTTAACGACGTCATGTGAGGGATAAGTTAGTCCCCCTTTGTTTTTTGTATTAATTAATGAATTTAAAAAATCCATCCGATTGCCAGAAAGGGCCCCGTTGCAATCTTCACATTTCAATGTGTTTTGTAGTTTTTTCACTACAAATCCAGCGATGTAGGTAACAATATCCTCACTCACATTACTTAATGTGAACGAATTTATTATATAATCGTGCTCTTTGAGCATGTCGCTTAAGGGAATGTGCTCTTCAGAGAAATTATTGGCAGATATATTTATTATGTCTTCACTATGTTTTATTGACGAACATGTCAATATTGGTGTGGTTTCTAAGGGAACACAATTACCTATTCCACCATCCCTTAATTCAGTCCTGATTAATAATTTCTTATATGCACTCTTAAATTGACGCGCTGTAGGGTTGTTGTTCCAGCCACCTTTACTGCGGATCGAGGAGAAAAACAGCTCCAAGTGATCTTGACTAATTTTATAAGTAGGTAAATATAATAGCACCTCTTGGAGATCTTCATAAAGCCCAACTGCACTCATAAGTGAAACAATCATTCCAACAAAGCCGGTTTTTCTATTTCCATTTATGAATAATGTGCCGTCGGTTGATGATAAAGTCGATATATATCTAATATAGTCAGTGACACTAGCTTTAGTTAGAGCAATGTTTCTTTGGCATAATGCTTTCTTGAAGCCCACAGATCTCAATCCACGACTATTTAAAATATCAAATATGTTGTTGCATATCCTTATAAACTTGGCCGTGGCCAAACAATTTTCAAATCCAGTAATTTGGTTTTTGTGGCAGTACTCTAATGCATCTGCAACGGAATTGCTTAAAAGCTGTACCGCAAGACGAACTTTCATTTTTTGCTTTATGAAATTAAGATGACCTGCCCTTAATTTGTTCCCCAAATGCAACCCTTCTTTGTTTTGCAGATTTAATAGCAGAGATATGAATGCCCATGAAATAGTTTCTCCGTTGCAATCAATAATTTTCATTTTCTCCCCAAATGCATTTCTTACCAATTTAATAACATGAGATGGATCATAGAAAACATATACTTTCTTGTTATCTACCTTAAAATAATTCTGCATATTATTTACATTAATATTACACCCTAATCTATAGAGCATAGATATGTTTGAAGCTGCACCATCGAATGTGACAGAAACTACATCTACATTTACATCACGCACAAGTTGAACAGCCTTTACAATCAATTCAGATTTTTGTAACCCATTTAATGAATTTGTAAAAAAATATCCTACGGGTAGCTTCCACTTTCCATTTATAGCTACAGCCATAATGACAAATGCTTCTCTGCACAGGTCATTGGTCTCTTCTTGCAAATTTGCACCACAATTTACGTAACCATGGTATTCATTGCCATCCCATTCCAAATGCTTCCTAATAGATATCTCATCCATC
>NW_022170511.1:9779909-9803150 GCF_008802855.1 Photinus pyralis
TACACATAGACAAGAAGTGGACAAATGAAATGAATTCGATGTTCCGGTTGTCTTAGCGTCAGGGTTGCCAACGTTTACTTCATACGTATCGCTTAAAATAATATCCCCTGGAAATCGCCCAAAATCGCAAAATTTGCGGGTTTCTTAAATCGCCTAAAATTGCAAGGTTTTTCAAGTAAGTTCACAATAAAACGACAAAATAAAATGGTATTTAATTAACAAAAATCGCTTGTATTACCTAAGCCAAAATAAAAGGGTGAGTTTTGTACTACTTCTTCTGTAGGTACTAAGACAACTCGTAATTCTAGCACCTCCCAAAGCAAATTTCTGATTGCGCCACTGGTGTCAAACCTCAAACTTCATTATTGCATATACGATAATTTTTCAATTTTGATTGTAGTTTCAGAAAAAATTATGTGTAAAACTTGAGAAGAAAGTGTTGTTCAACTTTCGTACGATTGACACACTCGCTCATGTGTCAGACTTTGAACTCGAGTTGAAAAACTCCACTTTCTTTTCTAGTTGTACTGTGTACAGATAACTTAATTTGCGATTAAAATGGATATAAACTTCCTTTTTTTCCGTTCAAATTAACGTTTAAAGGTAATGGTATAGGTAACATATACATTGCGCCCGTAGCGATAAGGGATAACATAAAAAATGGCTCACTTGTATCTAAAACTGAGTTATCCCAGCGCTTTTTCAACATTTACCTTTAACGATCTCAATATTTTAGATGCGCTTTATTCATAACCGTTATTGAGTAGCCACTTTATAGGCTTTAAATTATTTCATGCTTGAGTTTGAGTATTACGAATATTTGTAGCAAGATCTCCTATTTAGCTTGAAATTTCTTTAATTCAAAAAAAGTACAAGCGAACAGTGGGGAGGAAGGGTTCAAGTAGATCTCTCCATCCAAACGATCATATCTGTTTACGTAAAAAGCGCAACAATTTTAATTTCTAGTAAGTAAAACCTAACATAATTAATTTGTAATCCCTGCTAAAATTGGTCCATACTCATAACCAGAGTTGGACTGGGTCACTGGGTCACCTGGGTCACTAAACTAAACTAGGTCACTGGGTCGCTGGGTCACGTCATACTCTTTTCAGTTAGACCCAGTGACCCAGTGACCCAACTTGACCCAGTGACCCAGTTTGACCCAGCGACCCAATTTCACCCGGAGACCCAATTCGACCCAGTAACCTAGTTTGATCGAATAACGCAGTTAAGTCAGTGCCCTCGGTTCAAGTGTACAGATTATGAAATAAATGAAATGCTGGTTTGTTGAAAATAATACTCGATAGCTTGACAACTGCCGGTTCTGTGATGTTTGCTTTAATACTGCCGTAAAAAACTTTCCATGTCCCGAATTGTATTAGAATAATGTTATTTCTAAACAGTTCCCTCCTTCATTTCTTTGATTCAGGGCTTATCAGTTTGCTTACAGGTATTCATTCACATTTAATTTTTTTCTACTAGTTAGCTTAATCCAAATAAATCTTTTCTCTAAATACTTTCATTGACTACTTGACTACAAACTATAAACAAATGCATTTGATTTTTTTAGGTATTAGTTCTCTTGAATGAAATTGGGCTACGTGCTTGTTGGCGAATATTATTTAGGAAGTTTTTTTTAGAATTGAAAGTTACTTGAAATTGTTTTGGATGATACCTAACAATAATTTAATTACTGGGCCACCGGGTCAAGACGGGTCACTGAGTAAAGCTGGGTCAAGATGGGTCACTGGGTCACCGGGTCAAGCTGGGCTACAGGGTCAAACTGGGTCACCGGCTCAAGCTGGGTCACCGGGTCAAGCTGGGTCACCGGGTCAAACTGGGTCAAGCTGGGTCAACTGGGTCACCGGGTCACTGGGTCACCGGGTCAGTAAACTGACTGGGTCACCGGGTCACTGGGTCACTCTATGCTTGACCCAGTCCAACTCTGCTCATAACACAACTTTGAATCAATATTTTTACATCATTATAGTAACTTTGCGTGATTATAGCAGAGTTTAAGATAAGAAAAATGAAGTAATTAAATGAAGGAGCTTTTTATATTCAATGATTTTATATTGTATCTATAGCAATTTTTGTCTTACGCCATTATCTAGCCGAGACCGTGAATTTGAGCGCTTTACACCTTTTCCAAAAAGGAGCAAAACTAGAACTGTAAAATTGATCATACATGTATAAAATGCATTTCATTTCATTTCTCAATTGCTAATTAATTTCATTTCCTGTAGTTACATTGTAAATCCGTTAAGGTAAAAGAGTTCTTGAAATAAATTTGAAATAATGGTTTTGCGTTTCAATAAAGCAGTAGGTGATCGACAAACGTGCTACCATTACACGAAGTAAAGGGTACCCATACACAATATGTATGGAATATAGTATGTATCTCGGTAATTATCGAATGTACACAAAATTTTCCTAAATGAAAATTATTTTGTTTCCCATAATAATGCAGCATTCAATTGTTTTATTTCAGAAAACAAATTAGTAACGAAAAACGATTGAATTTTTTTAAATGGCCGTGCATGTGCACCTTTTCATTAAGCTCATTTGATAGAGATTTTTCTTTTTTCGATGAGTAACATGTTAGTATCCTAATTCAAAAAAGTTCCCTTCAATATCATTAGGTAATCTAGATATCCTACATGAAAATAAAACAAATGAATGTGTACGTTTGTTACCATTTTATTGCTAATTTCATTTTGTCTTCAATGTTTAATAAGCAACGTACACGTTCATTTGTTTTATTTTGATGTAAGATATCTAGATGAATGTTATTGATGTGATTAAAATAAGTTTTTTGGAAAAATTTTCTTGTATTAGTTGCATCATCGAAAAGAGAAATAAAATCTCTATGAAATTAAAAAAAATTTAATTGTTTTTCGTTACTCATTTGTTTTCTGAAATAAAAACAACTGAATTTATTATGGGAAATAGAATATTAAACAACTTTCATATTAGAAAAATTTTGTACCTATACAGTTGATATTTACCGAGATATGTACTATATTCGATACATAAATGAGCACTGTTTAAAATGCATTACAATTATTACATCTTCACCGGTCTTTTAATCACGTCGTCGTTGGCATTCACGAGGGTATTCCAAGTCATACATTCTTCAGGACAGTGAGGCTGCTGTTCAACCCTCATCAGTGATCGTCAACGACTTCAATATCGATTAAGCTCTCCCCATCCACGAAAGAGAGTTTCTGTTCGTGGTCCTTCGAGCCATCACCATCGGCCACCGGAGATTAAGGAAGCTCCAGAACAAACACCAGCGGCAGAAAAAAAAAGTAGCGGCGGAAGAAACAACCCTAAAACTGTCAGGATTTACGACCCTTACAGCAACAAAATGACCACCATTAAAAATCGGGTAAGAAAATTTTAAAACTAATAAAGGCTGCAAGAAGTCACACCGCCTCTGCACATCACTGTAAGAAGACACGGAAACACGCCGCAGGAAGAAAATACGACGTGCGTGATTAATCAACGAAGTTTCCCAGTAGGAGAGGAACAGCCAAACAAGTTGGTTATAAGGTTTCACGACCCTCAACACAAAATAGTCCAGAGGAGATCCGGAGAAGAGAAGCAACCCCTATAACCCATAAGGACTTACGAGTTACGACCCTTATAGGAACAAAACGCAGAACGCAGCGGGTAAGAGATTAAAGTGAAGTTTTAGATTGTGAAAGGACACAAGAGAGTCGAAGAAAGGCACACTAGTCATAGCGATGGTTTCATCAATTCTCTTTTGGTCTGGCTTTTCGAAGTGTTGGCAAATCTGGTGTATTGTCTAGCTGTAGGCCATCGTGCTGGCCGTGCTTTGTTGTTGGGCTATTGTTAGGGACGTAAAACCCTTCGCAGATATCCGGATATAGGTATTCATAGGGTATTTTTCTTGGGTTCCGAGAGTGCATTGTGCATGAGCTTATGACGCGGTCCTGGGTTGTCTTGTTCTTTAACATAGTCGGATTGATTGTAAATTTACACGTATCATTCTTTCATTTATTCTCAATTTCTAGGTATAGTATATTATATACCAAAGGACTAAAATGTGTGTTTTAAACCCGAGGGTGCAAATTGTTGGCCGAAACGTAGTTGTGGGCAACAAGCCTATGAGATTAGTGCAAATTTGAAAGAAAAAATTTGATTGTAGGATCAATATTATAGTACCTTGTAATGTCAAATTGTGACCGTATAATGATAAAATTCACTTTGATTTAAAGATTCTAGTTCAAAACTACAACGTAGAAATGATCGTTTAAAACTCTGAAGAACAAGCTATAAGGAAACCTACTGCCTCCCAAATTCAACAAGATATATGGAAAACGGTATAAGCGTTGAGTGAAATTACTCAATGGTATAAGTGTAAAATATGGTGCAAGAATAAGAATGTGCATATAAAGGTAAGCAATTAACCATTAAATTGTGTTTGACAATTCAGTGTGTACTGTCACTTTTTGTCCCGCGTCGCGTTTTTTTCCCTGCGGGAGAAAAAGTGACACTTTAGTCCCTTAAATGAATGAGAAAACACGTTGATTTAGTTCAGTACAACAAATTATTTTCAAACATAGGTAGTTATGGGGAACAGGGATGGATAATTCTGATTAATTATAAATTTAGACGTATTTATATGCTCAATTTCAATAAAAAAATAGCTTTCAAGTATAGAGTTGCCCTTCATAGGGAACGGAATAGGGTCGTGCCAGATCATTTTAAGGATGCTTCAATAGGTAGGAATTTTTAAATTATTCGGATTGATTATAAATTTAGATGTATCATTGTTTAAAAAACGCCTTTCATTTATGCTGAATTTCATTAAAAATAGTAATGTCCTTATTTACTCACAGTCTAGCCCCTTTTTCATTATTTTTCTGTCTTGTCTGTTACATTAACTATATTATTTGCTATTGCAGTATATAAAATATTAAGCGGATTAAATGTTTGTGGAACAATCAAAGAATGTAATAGTTATTTGTGTACCAAGGCCGTAAAAGTGATCTTTTTTGGCCGAAGCTGCTAACCGAGGTCGCAATTCAGATGTGGCCTAACAAATCACTTTTGGCCGCGGTGCACACAAAATTTTTTAGGCGATCATCAAAAAAGAATTCAAAAATTTGCTCATAAACATATTTTTTGTGATGATAGCCTCAAAAATGCCTTTTCATCTGCCTAATTAAAAATTGTGGTACAAAACACGGCTTAGGGCACTCATTGCATGCATAACTAACTGACTGCGCATCAGGAAATTCGAGCTACTAGTTCGTTTAATATATAAACCAATAACAATTAACCAATAAATTCAGTTATACCGTGACTGGCCATTATATAAAATGAATACAGTACTAAGAAGCTACGGTTTACTACCGATGGTTTTCGCAGTCGAAGGTTCATTTGCATAATCAGCAACCAATGTAATCAGTCATCTTTCTTCCGCAGCCGCATACTAGATGCATCTAAACATTTAATGAAGTGTTCCAGTTCTTCACTCTTCTCTGGACGATAATCGTCGTCTTTGTTCAAAAGTTTGTTAACTATTTCCGCTGCGTTGACACCTACAACACCCTGCTTGCTGAAGACCACGGCCTTAATAAACTTATCCCTCAGACTTATAAATCGTTGCTCTAAGTATATGGACTTATCGTCCCAGTACACCATCTGTAAAATTTGGATGACATCAACGCGCAAGACGCACTTTACAAACCTTTGTCGTAATTCTGTACATTGTAAATAACGGAATTGTACGACGATATCTTATAATGCACGCCGATTGCAAGACGTTGCCCTTTTTGCCGAGAATTGCCTTGTAGATACCGGTTCGATCGTAAAAGTGGAAACGTGCAAAATCTAATTCGCGTACGTATCTCGCATTATTCATGTGCGCAAAAATAATGTCCAAATCGCTTGTGGTACACATACCTAACAGTACAAGTGAATTAATCGGGCAATTTATGCAATGTCACTCACCAAAAATTGTAGTAAGTTCATCGGGTCGTTTCCTCGGTTCGAAAATTCTTCCCCATACCAAAACGAAGATACTTCGCACAAAATACTGAATGTCAATCAGTACAAAAAGTAAAACTATGGCAGCTAGGACTATTGCACACAATAACATCATTAGATCTAGGTCTAGTTCAACTTTAAGCATAATAGGTGATAACTTGTCGATGTATTGACAACGAATGCGATGGGTAATTATGGCTGGCGGTTTAAGTATGAAGGCATGCAGGGCGCTAGGACTTTGAACTCGAATCAACGATGTGTTTACGCCATTTTTACACGAGAATAATGGTACCTGCTGCCGTACATCGTACATCTGTTTCGGAAGTAGTCGGTGTGCATAATTGCAATGCAATTGCGGCGTTCATCATTCAACGCCTAGCAATTACCATTTGTTGTAAACAGAGAGCAAAAACCGATTTAGATGTTAAGGTACCTGGCTTAATTCAATTCTCACCATAAATCGATATTCCAAGTAAAAATTTTCGTTTCGCGTAGGAGAAGCCCAAATCTGAGAGAACAGAATCATAGTGGAGATTGTTTACATTTGTGATAGTACTTTCCAGTGAAAACCAGGAGGAATGAAACTTTTTTCCCATTTTTCGTGGGGAAAATGTCCTTGAGCACATTTAATAATAGTAATTTGGGTTTTGATTTACATTTGATGGTACCTACTTAATGGTGATATAACACAACCTTGACTTAAATATAAACAGCAAGAGGCCGTGACATGACATTCGTAGAAAGTCGTAATTTCTTTTACGACCATTTCATGTTTCATGCAATTATCCAGCAGGTCATGGAAAATTAAGTTCATTCACTTGTCAACAAACTAGCTTTGCACTTGAGATGACCATTTCGAGATTCTTAGTACAATATCAAGTTGTAGTAGGTAGGTATGTGAACTATAATTACCGCTCAAAAGCTGATCAAATATTTAATCACTAATTTTAACTAGGACGGTGTAGCCAAAATCTATTATTACCACTTTAATTGAATTATGGATGAACATTTTCATATTTATTATAAATTTCCGTCTGAGCAGAGTTTTTGTTCTATAACTTCTTGCCCATTGCAGCCTTCTCTTCTATAACCTCCGGAGTATTCTTTGCTTGATAGATCTCGTATAATTCTTTGTTTGTTCTTTAGTAATAGCCATCTATGCCATCTCTTCGCATACATTCTTCGTAGTATCTTCCTTTCTCACGTACCTTAGTATTTTTCCCGTAGTATTAATTTTTTTAAGAGTTGTACACAATATTTATACTTGTTTCCATTTAGGTAAGTGTGGTTCTAATCATTCTAATTTGATTCAGTCCAAGTATAAATCTGTATGTATGTTTGATAAGACGATAGAAACGTGTGTAACATATGGCACGAGTGAGCAGAATCTGTAGCAATGGTGTACTCGAGGGTGTACTGTTCGAAGTAAGTTTTTTTTGACAATGTAACAAGGTTGAGGAATAAACAAAATCCTTTCGAAGTAAAGCGATTTTTATATTACTTTAATCGTTGGCGCTTTTGTTTCCCTATCGCTCCAGGTTTTACCCTTTCAACCTATGCGTAAATCCACCCATTGCGTCTGGGAACAATGAATAATTGTATGGTTAGTGATAATGAACTTCACGTCACGTTTTAACAGTTTGCTAATAGAACTAATTAGTCTCTCCCACTAAACTCCCACCATGAAGCGATGCGGGGGTTGAATTTGCAATAATTTAGAAAAAATGAAATACTTTAATGACATTGAACGTCAATTAAAGAAATTTTATAGGGTGTGTAAGGGACCATAGTGTCAATTTAAAACGAATTCGAGTATTTCATACATTCTTACCTAAGCATCACTAAAAACAGTCTAGCTACGTTCTCTGACAAAGACGACTAATGGCCGTTTGAACCGACAAATTTAAGCGTACCTTAAAATCCATGGCAGCGATTATTGCCACAATGGTTGCCATGGATTTTAAGCTAAGCTTCGCTTAAATTTGTCGGTGCAACCGGCATTAATTTAGAAAATTATATTCAGTGAAATTGAGGATAAATGAAAGAACTTTTATAGTGATACGTGTCAATTTATAATCAATTTGAATATTTCATAAATTCATTGCTAAGCATCCCTAAAGTGGTCTCGCGTCACCCCATTTCATTTCCAGAGAAGGGCAACAAAATCTAAAAATTATTTTTAATGATTGCCACTTTTTAAGAGTGATACCTACGTGTAAATGTATACATGGTGTTTACGGTCTTCTCTGTATCCTTTTAAGGGGCGGCAGTACAGCTCAAAAGGAGTCGATAAACCCCAAAACCCCTTTGTAAAAAATAATTTAAGTGGACAATGCTGATTAAGTAGTATAGATTGCTAGATTTGTACACAGATTAATCGTTTAATGTAAAAAAATAAAACATCTCGCTTATTAAATAACTTTTACTAAGGTTTTATGGGGTTTCTCGATTCCTTTTGAGCTGTACTGCCGCCCCTTAAAAGGATACAGAGAAGACCGTAAATACCCTGTAAAATCAATCCAAATATTTCGTAAATTCGTACCTACACATCCTTAAAATGGTTTCACTTGATTATTACGTTACCATTTTTTAAATTAAATATCTTTATCATATTTACTATATTGCATAAGAATTTGGTGTCGTTATATGCATAAATCCTCTCTAAAGTATGGGTTCATAATGTCATTATAAATTAAAGAGTTCGTCAATTTAGAACAAATAGCACGATAAATAATTGTCCCAATCCTCTCCCAACACAACAAATGTTCTTCCAGTGGCCAAAACGATGCTGCATTTCAATGTAAAATTTATAACATGCGATTATTGGCTCCCCAAATTATTTTAGAGCAAAAACGTATTAAGGTTTTTTGTAGAAATAAATTTTTTACTTCAATCAACCGTATTAGTTTTCAATTTTTTTGCATAATATAGACGGAAAATTGGAAAAATAAAACCCGCATCTTTTTTAATAATATGTGATGCCATGGAATTTTATAATACAAAAACTATACGCCAATATCTGTCATGCCATGGAATGCTATAAAACAAATCAAATTCTATCAAAAAGTATTATATTTAGAACAGCGAATTCAACATAAAGAAAGACCAAATTACCAAAAACGGTTTCCTAATATAACAATTTACAATAAATGTTCGAATAAGTCGCCATTAACTGCAAGGCAGTAACCAAGTCGATCATAAAATCCATTTCGGACTGCTGCTAATTGACAACTGGATATCTTTTTGTTTTAGAAAATTCCATGGCATCGCAGATTATTGAAAAAAATTCCGTCTTTATATGAAAAAAATTGAAAACTAATACGGTTGATTGGCGTAAAAATTTTTCTACAAAAAAGTTTAATACATTTTTGCTCTAAAATAATTTGGGGAGCCAATAATCGCATGTTACGAATTTTACATTGAAATCCCTATGATAACCCTCTAAGTTAACATGGGGCGCAACGATATGCAAAAAACGTTTTCCCCATGTTAATTACCTATGTTCGGTTTTAAAATATTCACCCGGTATAACGTTATATATTCTTTGTATATATATATGTACTGTTTTCACTCCTGAAGAATCAAGCACGTGACATCTGTTACGCTTAAAAGTTTATAGTTCTATACCACAATTTACCTAATTGCAAAACAAATGGTTTTACAACTTTAACATGTTGTGGCTGCTGTTTTCTACAGTCGCAGGTAGCCGCCCACTGTAAAACTTATGTCTTTTTCTTCACATGTGCTAGACAGAGATTAGCATAATTCGTGCACACCTCCACAAGCGACCAGTTTTGCAGTGGGCGGCTGCCTGCGATGATTGACGTGACTGTTTTTATACTAGAAGAACAATAGTCAGACAATTTCGGGACAACAAATTATCACCATGGACTGTAAAATACTATGAACGTATTTTTATCGTATATACTTGAACAGTCTGATGTTAAGAAAACAAATAATATAATGTAACGATTAAAGTATAGAGGAGTAAGGTCAATGAAGTGTGGCGACTCCTCAACTTCTTAAGGATGCGAGGGTTATCCCGATCTTTGCTCATTTAACAACACACACCTACAACTTTAATCAATGTCTTTGAATTCTGATATTATGAAATTACGTTAAACTAGTATCCGTGTAAGGGTCGGGAAAGAATAGCCCTACCGCGAGCATTATACATGATCTTTGGTTTCAATAAGTATATTTTTATTCAAGTCATCGTTCGGACATCTGTTGACAATATCGTGCACTGCGTTCTCGCATTTTCCAAGCATAATGCAGGGCACTTAATTATTATAATTACAATATCACCAGATCATACAAATATATGATCTAAACTTCCCCACAGATGCTGCTAATATAATTGTTGCCAGAAAGCATCCAATTTATTGCACTAACGTTAGATGTCCTCCCTAAAAACCGTTTTCAAAAGAAACACGTTCTGGGAATTTAAATCCTAAACAATAGCGACACTACACGTAATTAGAGGCCTTTATATAATTTGCTGGGTATCCCATTAGCATTTGATGTCGCCGATTTTTGAACATATTGAAAATTTCAACATGCAAGCATAAAACTATATAGAATAAACGAACAAAAAAATTCTTAGTATAAATTTTATTAACACACTTCTTTTACAAGCTCTGGTTCCGAATCAGATTTCTCAATCGGACTACCAGAACATTTATTTAACACAGGGTTAATGAGATTAGGTAACTTTTCTATCATGGAAAAGTCTATTGTGCCCCCTTTAATAATATCCGTATGTACTGATCTCGGAAGTTCTAAGCCAGCTAAGATTGCTGCTGTACTCTGCTTCGATACACCCTTGTCTCTGCGAGGCTTGCGTTCCTTTCTTAGTTTTGATTTTCCGCTATGGCATTTCTGAATGTGATTCTTGAGAATTTGCTGAAAAGCACACAAGTAAGTGTTAAACCAGTTTTTCCTTATACCTACTTACATTTCTACCAAACGTCATCTGGCATCCGGGTGCTGTGCACTTCAACTTCTTAATTAGATGTTGTTTCTGATGGAATCTCCGAATGTGGCATGTTAGATTCTTCTTATACATATACGATCGATTACAATCGTCATAACCACATATAAATTTATGTGCGGCGTTCGCGAAGTGTGTTTCCAAATGAGACTTAAAGTTACCACTGTGCTCAAATGACATGTTACAAACACGGCACACTTTCTCTGCAACAAGTTTAAACAAAATCAGATAGTGAGAGAGTACAACTTACTAGAACTATCGCAAGTTTTCCTGTGAGCGACTAGTACACTCCATTTTTCAAATTGTTCACCACATTTGCAATAGTATTTTTGATGCAGGCGCTTGTGCCTGTTTAACTCTGTCGTGGTAAGAAACAGATTGTCACACAGTACACATCTAAAATATACGAATTACACAACATAAGAACAACAGTGACCTACTGAAAGGATGCGACGCCGGTGTGCAAATGAATATGATTCAGTAATTGCCTTTTCCTATGAAACCCTTGCTTACAATAGTCGCAGTGAAACTGGTAATGATCGTTACTGCTATGTTTGCGTTTTATGTGCCTCTTCAAATTGCTGTGATTGGATAATTGAAGGTAGCAACCAGGAATGGGACATGTTATTTGGCCTCGAGGTGTTGCACTATGCGATTCTTGATGGCGACGTAGATGAAAGGAGTAGAGGTACGTTTTATTACAACCGGGTGCATCACAAGCAAAAGGTCGCTAGAAGAGGGTATTACATCAAATTAAAAAAGTATATCGCACAAACCTCTCCAGTATGTCTCCGAATGTGGTAAACTAACTTGCTGTTCTTCGTGAAAGAAGCTGAGCAATGCTCGTAGGGGCAATCGTGGAATTTTTTTCTGACTTTTTCTTTTGAAGATGCCTTTACGTTTGTTTGTGTCGTAATTTCCATGATGATATTTTTTTAAGGTTAGGTAATGAAAAGCATATATGTGGCCGTGTCTGCCATAAAGGCAATTTTGCAGTGTCTAATGTACAGCCAGTAACCAATAACGTGTATACACTGTGTATAATCAATGGAAGTGGGATGGTTTTTTTTTACCTTCAAATTTGCCCATGCGTTTAATATTTTTAGATATATAAATTACGAATTAGAGATTAACAGATAGGTATTGAGACCTTTAATTAATAGGATTATTCATTCAATCAGAAACCAGAATTGATTTTAACCCTTGGTGCATTTAATTTAATTTAATGTATTAATGAATTTAATTTAATTACTTGTTGAGTTTCGGACGTGTCAGTGAGTCAGTTGTTGTAATTCAGTTCGTGATATTAATTTCACGGACACGCCACTCAAAACAAAACAGGTAGTATCATCAAACATTTCATGGTGACTGTGCCTTTATAATTTATTTGGATCGTTAAATCTACAAATCGTGTTAAAATTTCACACACACTGAAAATTTAATAAGAAACTATCCTCGATGTATTTAAACACAGAACACTTTTTTACACGTCCTGTTTTTCTAGTAAAATCCTGGAACACGCTGATTAGTGTTGTTTAGTTCATTAAAAATTTTATAGCGCAAACACTGTTACCTAAAATGCCTTTTATACTAGGTACTACTGAAAATTTTTTGAAATATTGAAACTTGAAAATGAAAAATCAACTTATAGTTGGAAGTAGTCTAGGCGATAGAGACTGTAAAATTGGCAAACTGGACATTTTGAGGTGGAAAAGGAAAAATGATAGAATATTTTCAGTTAGCTGTCAAAAACAACATATTAAAAATCCCACCCTCCAGACTCTGTGCTAAAGGCTCCAGCCACCCCACCATCCCCCAAAAACCGTGTTTTCGCTCTTTTTGGCTGATATCTCGCGATCTATGAGGTCTATATGAAATATTTTTAGCTGAAAATATTTCTCGGGAAATTTCATACAAGGTAGATACTCAGAAGTTAGCCTAGGTGTACCTATTAGCCTAGGAAATTCATAAAAGCGGCGAAAATCATCAATTTTCGTGGCTTTTTGCAAATATATCGCGACCTTTAGGGCTAGATGAAATATTTTTAGCTGAAAATGCTCTTCGTGCAATTTCGTACGAGATAGGTAACTGAAGAGTTGGCGTAAAGTCACCTTTCACCTTCAACTTTCATGTGTGAGGAAATATTCATTGTAAAACAAAGTATTTCTATGTACCATTTATTCACGTAAAAACAGTATTTTCATATTAAAATATTCACACATTCATTTATACCTCAACGTAATCATTACCCTTATACTTATCCAAATCAATTCGTACTTTTTCGATCAGACTTCTCAATCAAAAGTTATAGACTAGAAACCAATTTGAAAAAAAATTCAAAGGGCTGTAACTTTTGAACTAGTAGCCCAATCTTGGAACTGTTTGAAATTATGGATTCTACAGGCCACATTCTATAAGAAAATTTTTTTTCCGGGTCGATCTGAGACAATTTTTTTTTCGGGGCTCAAAAAAAGGCAGTGTATAACCTTCCTTTTTTACCAAAAATCGACTGCACCAAAATTTCTCGGGAAAACACTTTTTTTTATTAAGGAGAATGAAGCCCGAGTTAATCAAGCAAAAAGACACCTTCAACACGTGTTGCACACGAAATTTTTTTAGAAGGTGATCTTTAAAACCCATAGTTGAATAATATCATTGACATTTACGATTTATTGTCACTCAAAAATTGATGCTTTGTTCAACGTCATGCAAACCCATAGTAAGTCTTTAAAAAAAGTAACATTGTTCACTATTAAAAAAACTCTTTTTATAGCAGATGTTAAATTATGATATTTTAATATAGGTTTAAGTGATTAGGTTATTTAATCGTAAGGATAGAATCACTTTAACCGCAAGGGTGGATTTAGTGAAAAGATAATTGTGCATTCTGATGACATCTTTCATAATTATTTCAAATGGGACGTGGGGCATGAAATGAAATGAAGTTCAGAACAATACAATGATTCAGAATTGTCACCAGCATTTATATTTAATTATATGGGTTCTGCTATAAAATAAAGTTTTGTATTATACAGACGATAAAGGGAAACTAACCATCTCGTCAAAGTTAATTCAGTTAAAGGTTAAAATCTCCCTTTACCGCATAAATAACTTATTTTTTTATAAAGATGAATTATAATTCAGTGATTCGAGTTGGCCCTGAAAGACAGAGATAGACGTTTGCTCATATCTTAGTTACGTATTTTTATATAAATATCACAAATTAACAGTTTATATTATTTAAAAAAATATATTTTTTAAAATAAGTGTTATACGTGATATACACCATCAACCATGATAAAGAAACCTATTCCAATGAACAACTTGCAAGTTCCATAGGTATAATCCAAAACACAAGGGAATGGCCATGTATTTTAAGATTATTCGACTTAATTTTTACGGGAGATATGCGTGATAAGATGCCGTCACTTGTAACAGATAATGTTTTATCATTCAGCTGCATCTTCCTGGAAAAATACAAAATTAGCACGCAAGCGTGGGTAATGTTCAGCGTACTTTGAAGTGAGATATTTTGCACTCAGTCTGTACTCCCAAACGTCTCCAGCGTACTCTGATATTTTGACATTTTCTGCGGAGTCTTTAACGTTCAAACCAAAAACTGAAAGTCACGATGATTAGATTGTCAAATTATATAACTACTTACGAACAACAGACTTGGTTCCTTGGAAGACTTTTCGGGCGCAATGACAGTATAGTCTGACTTCAGCTGGGGCGAAAATCTTACAAGGGGCCACTCGACGGCCCACTAGCTTTTTGTAGATGATGCTAAGCCACCAATCCTACAATAACGTAAGTAATATGCTTATCGTCATCGATGAAGTACTTACGGGTAACGGGTTTAGATCACTATCCAATAAGGAATAGTTACCTCCAAATAATGCCTGTCGAATAACCAAATCTATCCCCTGTCGTGCTGCCAGCCCAAGTTTATCTAACCAAATAAATGTAGCGACGAATGTATTTGATAAACCCGGGGCACCTCCACCAAAAGCCGAGGACGTTTCACCTAAAAGGGTATATTGTGCACTTTGAAATTACTTTAAGTAAGTACTTACCTAACCACATCGACTTCTTTTTGGCTCCAGCTTCTTTGAGTATTTCCTTTGAATTAGTGATTTGCGTGTCTAGTAGGTTGAAGACATCTGGATTCATAAAGTGGGAGATGTTAGCTTCACGTCCATCGAAATAATAGCTGCAGCAACGCGTTAAAATTGTCTGATCTAACAACACACGTAACTTACTGATGCCAAGTGACAGCATCAACGTAATCCTTTCCATGTTTAACGAACCCAGATAGTATTTTGCTCGCGGGTGTGGTCATCGTAGTGGGCCTCGTTGTGGCCGGTCCAACCAATAACGAAGTATTGTAAATCGGGTAAGAATTCAAAAGGTTACGGCAGGTGCTAAAATCCTCGGCCATCTGCTCAGGCTTTGGTGTATAGTTGAAATGTTTCGGGTAAAGATTTGGTTCTAAAAGTTGAAAATTCGGTAACGACATTTTAGAATTAAATTTACCATTGCCCAGCTCCCAGTCGAGAGAATAGTTGCGTTTAGCCGAGTATTTGATTAATTCTTCGGCATTACTGGGATCCCACTTATCTCCATCGAGACGTGTTAAATAATTTAAGTCGAAAAGAATTTTTAAACCTGATCTTTTAGCGAGGTTATTTAGATCATCCCATACCGTTGCTACAAAAGTAATTGTGTAAATAAAAAGTAAAACAATCAAATTAAGTATAACATATTCAAATTGAAATTGATGAACAGGAAACACTCTTCTGCAAGGATATGGCACAGGTTTTTACTAACCTGACATTGTAAATTCTTTCCTCATTTCGTAGTCGGCATCAGAGTATAGAGTAATTGTAACGTTTGGATCAAATAGTAAACTGCTAGCCATATTGCCACCGATTCTTAAATATCCGGGCGCTAAAGGTTTCATCAGCTTTACCAATTTGTCATCTCTACAAGAGGAGAATATACGTTAAGTTAAAAAAGGATTCGATTACCTACCCCCGGTTCCCCTTACCTTATGTCGATATTTGAAAAATTCTTCATCATTTGCGAGGTATCTATAGCTACATTCAGAAAATTTTTATTTGTCTTTTGCACAGGTAGTTTTTCTTCAACGTTAAAGACAACGAGGATGTCGTCTGCAGACGTGATTCCTGGGAATGCTACCATAACATACAGCAATAAACCCAGTGTATAAACTAAAGATGACAACTGCCTTAAAAGAATATAACTCAATTTTTACTTACTCATTGGTGATGAGGGACTGTGGGGCATTTTTGTGCTTAAGTAGGTACTAGAGCAGAAAAAAACCTTAATGCTATAATACAGTCCACAAAACGAACTCTTTGCGTAGTGGTTGCAAAAGCGAAATGGGGAAAGGAGCTAAATATGCCAATATGACCGAGCAATGAAAAAGGAAGCATAATCTTTTTTTTGCCTCCTTTATAGTTAGCTCCTATGAGATTGCTATCTTTTATCCTAGGTACGTAACGATACTGTGTGTATCACTATCAGAAATAATGCTCGTTTATAATGTCGTTTTTGGCAATCTGGATTTGATTAACGAAATGAAACAATTAAAACGTAATCAATTAGATAAGATGAGATATTTATTCGTGAAGCAGAAATGTATAGGTGCAATACAACTAACATTCCTGCTTTCGATCGAATAAGAACTGGATGATCCTTCTAAGGCGATTTTGTTTAAATGGAATGCCATCAACCAACTGTCCTCATTGCAGCGATGTACAAATACTTGAAATATACAACATACAGGTAGTCTTGGAATGTACCCAAAATCAAAATTCGTCCGCGACTTTGAAGAAATTAATAAAACAACAAAAAAGGCTTTGTGGTGCGTTAGCACCTAGTTTTTACAGCGTATTTGTGTTTGTGGCACTGGACAATACCATGAGTGTAAATGTTGTAGAAATTTGAATTTCGATAAAAAAATACAGCAACGTACATATGTATGTTACACTACATACAGACATTGAATTTAACAAGTTCTTTTCTTTAAAAATGTCACTCAGCTTTATTTTAAATATGATACGTATTGCTCTTTTTTGAATGACAAAACCCCTGAAGCAACCCCCCAGAATTTCATGACGGAATAAAAGTTAGAATATCTTCACTGCAGTTGATCGACGTGATACGCAACGGGTAGCATAATTTGGATAACCGTGTACAGAAATGAAAGAGATGGTCACAAGATTGTTCCATTTAAAAGTTTGATCGATAATTATTACTCCTAATAATTTCATTGAGCCTGATTCTGCCAAACTTCAAAGTTATAGTGTCATATATTGATGCGCCATTCATTCGGGACTTGTCATTTCCGAACATTATATACACGTGGTTTTGTCCTTATTGACTGAAAGATTGTTTAGTGGAAAGCGTGTTATACACACCTTTAGTTTCAACAACCTCCTGCAGACAAGAGCCACTAAGTAAAAAATTCATATCGCGTCAGCGTATGAAATGATTGTTGTATTCACTCCTTCATTGTTGTGTATGTGCTATGGTAAATCACTGGCAAAAACAACGGGGGACCAAAATTAAGCCCTGAGGCACTCCGTTGAGAATGTGTAACTCGCCCGACTCACAATGAACAGTTCTTTTATTTCTGTCCCGCAAGTACGACCAAAACTGTTCGCTCCTTATAACCGTATAAGTAGATTTTTCTAAGTAACAGTGTATGGTTTACGGTGTCCAAAGCCTTATCAAAAGCCTTAGACAGTTCTACAAGCAGCCCTACGACTATCTTCATCGGATCCAAATCATCTAGCGATGATGTTATGTTTGTCAAGGCCCTTTGATAAGCAAAACCACATTAAACGTTATGTTAATTTTGCCAAGGATGAGAGAAAGCTTATAGGCATATATACTTAGTTAGATATTGCCTTTTTTATGAAGCCTCACTATACTAGCTAACTGTAAGTTATCGCGAAATACCCTTGAGATTATAGTAATAGCATGCAAATGTAAGTGCAGATAGGTGTAGAATAATAGAGTTTATACATTTTTATAGAAGGAAATTAGAAATGTTGTTATCAAGTGCTGTTTTTTTAAATTCCCAACAATTCTAACACTAACTCTTACTACAAAATGGTAAGAACACCAAAATTATACGTGTTTTGGAAATTCACACATAGGGGGGAGGGTTTCTCTATTGTGGCCCATGGTCTATACTCTTGATTAAACAGAACATCCTCGGATACGTCGATTAGTGATGTTTCCTTCATTAAAAATTTTATTGCGCAACCCTGTATAAATGCTACTATACTCGTATGTGTAATTGATATTCAATAATCTCAGACTAGGTACTACTGAAGATTTTTTGAAGTGAACTTATAAAAATGCAAAAACAACTTATAGTTGGAAGTTAAGGACATTGTTTCTAAATGCATCTGACCATCTCATAAATTGCATCGATGATCCCATTTTTACGCTCTCGCGACTTAGTCTGGAAAATTAACCTTTTTAAAGTGGCGGTATACATGTGGATTTGAAATCAATCCGAAATTAACAATTGATACTTAATCATGCCTAAAATGGGCCCGATCGTCACTAATACGTTCCCTAAGAACAACTATACCTATCGAACTATTTTCGTAGGTAATTGCACAAGTGAATCAAAATTACCGATAATTTTTTTGAAAGCATGTTGTCTAAAAACTGCATGAGTTTATTTTCATATTTTGGCGAAAGAGCCCGACACCGAACGTGGAGGGCTCTTTTAACAAACTATGAAAATGACCGAATGCAGTTTTTTACTGACAACATGCTTGAATAAAAAATTATCAATTAAATTGACCTTAAACGAAACAAACCCATTAATGTTGTTTTTTCACTACTAGCGTCTGATGACATGATTATTAACCTTTTTTCCACTTGTAAAGTAGGCTTTCTCGGCATTTGTTCAAAGTGGTTAATAATGTGGACATTATTAACTAGTAGTCAATAATAAATAATAAATAATAATAAGGGAAGATACACGTTGATTTATAAATCGAATATTTGACTAAACCCTACCTGAATATTCAGAATGAAACAAACTTTATTAGCGCTTTTTGAAGAACGGTACGTGTAGATTTATAATAAATCTGAATGTTTGAACAATTGCGATTTAATATCCCTAAAATGATCCTGATAGTCCCCATTACATGTTCCCTAAAAAACCCACTTAGGAAAATATTTTCATTCAAGTGGTCAACAATTCCGAAACAAAATGTATTAGCGTTTTTTAAGGGACGATACGTGTAAATGTATAATCGATCTAAATATTTGAACAATTGCTCCCCATTCATCCCTAAAATGACATCGATCGTCCCTATTACGTTCCTTCAGAAAAGCGACTGAATAGCGCACTACAACTACTACCTAATCCGAGAAGTTGAAAAGGAAATTGGTCTCAATTACGTGACACGTATCCAAAGAGATATAATAATAGGCTGTACTTAAAACAGCACTGGTCTACAGCATTTTTGCGCATGGGACATATATACCTTATTTGTATTGCTTGTATAGCCACAAATAAGAATTAGAACAAAAAAAGGTTATGTATTTGTTTTTGTGCGAAAAAAATGCAAAAAACCAAAAAATAAAAATACCTATAAAATCTTACTTACATTGGCATGATTTATTATAAGGTAACGTTCCTACATTTAAAATTTGTTTGTCTTAGAGTCTAAATGTTTAAAAATGGAACAGTTTTGCTGTTTTTGTCATGTTCAACTGAAGTTTTTCTCATCAACCCCCCAAGTATGACCTTCCATCATGCTTCCAGCTTACTGGCCTTGGTAACGTGCCTAAATTCCAATATGTCTTGATGAAAGGGTTGTCCTTGTTATTCCGAATAAGCTCCCATATTATCCTTAAATTAATCTAAATGAAAATGTAACCTGTGCATCTTAAGAGACATTCTATACCCGATGATGCAACACCAAAACCTGTCAGCTCGTCATAATTTTCAGCTCGATGGTTTCCCAGGAAACACTGAACGGGAAAACATGGACTATCGCCTTAAAACTGTTCCAGGATTTCTTTTCCTCTTTGCTAAGTAACCGCGGGAAAATATCACCCTCCATTTTTCTTTTTATTTGAGGGAAAACAAAGATTCCAGTTTTAATTTTCGCCCCTGAAAGCTTTCAATCAAATCGCTATAACTTTTGTAAAAGCAAATATTTTCGATGTCTAATTGCACTTTTTATTTGCTTATTATAGTCAGAATATATTATGTAAATCCCATGCGCAAAAAAAAATATTTTTTTGTTGACCTGTGTTATGTATTATGACTCCAGTGATTCTTGAAGCGGTAGCAAAGATTGCATAAATTTAATGAAAAAAATGACACATAACAGTTATTTGTAAAAGTTTCGAAAGTGATAGTTTTTTTTTCATGAACTTCCAGTTTGATTAATGAGAATGAAGCCCGAGTTAATCAAGCAAAAAAGACACTGTTGATGAATGGCTCCATATTGAATTAGTGTGTGGTCTATGGTTGTCGAAAATATTACACTAATTTGTTTATTATAAAAATGTTAGTCGCTATCGATTTCGGACTTTATTTCTCGTCCATCATCAGGCGATACGTCGGGATGGCTGACGAATCATGGATTAGAAGAATTCTGTCACTGCATAATCCATGATTCGTCAGCCATCCCGACGTATCCCCTTTTCGACAACCAAAAAAGACACCTTCAACACGTGTTGCACACGAAATTTTTTTACAAAGTGATCTTTAAAACTCATAGGGTACGTTCCACTTAACGCCCACAACGATCACGACCGCGACCGCGGTTTTATCGTTCCACTAGCTTAGAGGCGTTGTGGGCGAACCCTTAAGTGGAACGCTTTTGAGTGCGGTGTGACGTCACGCGTGAGTTTTCCAACATGGACGCCGTTGAGGAAATCATAATGCGTAAAGGATACAAAGTGGGATGGATTATGAAAAGTCACATTAAGTTAGTAAATATTTTTTTATTTTTCAGTACCAATTATTGACACATATACTTCTTCGCTTTACACAAGATATTGCTTCTTGTTAATAAAATATTGAAGACGACTTTTAAATTTCTATCATAAATGCTGCGGCCATACTTAATACGATGATAATGAACACTTCTCCCCAGAATTTCTTCTGGGAATGCTGCTTCGAAAATAATTTCTCTTCTTCATTCAAAACTAACATGCATTTTCATTAATCGTTGCATTACCATTTATACGAGTCTCATTCGCATTCCCTGGTAAAGCACTTTGCAGCAAACTAGTTGCAAATCTAAGATCTACAATAAAGAAAATTGTGTTAGAGCAGAATTTTCCTTAACAAATAACTAACATTCACGAATCAGCATATATACTTACCAGTTTGTGCATGTAGAACATCCATAGTGTAATGTCCACCACAAGGTTACGTTCTGAAACACGTAATTATATTTTCTCCATAGCGAAAACGAAAAATTTGTAACGCATGCGTGTTCAAACAATCAGTGTCTGACAGTTAAATGTCTCTAGAAATGTCTCCTGTCAAGAATGTAAGGTTATAAAATTAGAACGCCCACGCTGACCCAGGTACGATAGGCGAGCGCCGTGGGCTCGTTGCGGTCGCTTATAGTAATGACGTCATATCTGACGTCGCGATTGCGACCGCCGAGCGTCGTGGTCGTTGCGGGCGTTAAGTGGAACGTACCCGTGTCACTATCGTTCATCATTATCAGACCGTCCAAGTTGACAATCACTTGTAAGGCATCTGGTCCTGATAGGTTTTTTCCTGTTCTTAGGTTTTATAATGGCTAAATGGTCATGTATTTTATGTAGAGGAAGTCCGTTGGTATGAATTAAACCTTTTCAACCGTTTGTAATCACCTCATGTAACCGATTCTTTGCACATCCAAATGGATACTGCCAGAGCATCCGAAACTCTTTGAGATGAAGTGTATAATGGTTACAGAAAACGCATAGGAACATTTGTAACTTAAAGTTTGTTTAGGCAGTTCGTAAATTAATATTTTGTTTACATAATGTTGATGTGAAATTAAGTATGCTACCAATGTGAAGAATACGCGTTAAGTTGCGCGAATTTTAATGACCCTTAACTAGCCATTTGCAGAAGTAGAATAGGCCATGGTTTATCGGTAAGCCTTTTGCATTTATACATCTTACAAATTTGAGATAAAGCGTAGTCATTATACCACTGGCTCATTGAAATAACAACGCATACATACAGTTTCTGTTCTTTTGCCACACAGTCGAGATATTCGTATAAGGATCTTGAATATCTTCTGATCCGATTTATTTAAAAAAAACGCAATTGTGAAAGAAAACAGGTAGTGAAGAAAAAACTCTCAAATGTTCATATTCAAATCGTATGTACAAAAGACAAAAAGCGACACTACACCACAAATCCATCTTCTGATCCTGCATGGAGTATTAGGTATATACCGGACCCCTTCACTACGTCTTTTTCTAACTGTTTTGAGAGTACCATCTTGCCAGCTTCTTCTAAAAGACCCTTTACTGTATATCCAGGTTTCGTCTAAAACCACAGGTCGTAATGGAAAGAGTGAAGTTTCGTTGTGTTTAAAAGTCTCTCAAAAATTGTAGTCTTCTTTGAACTGCATAGGGCTGTTCCATTAAAAATAATCTATTGGAAACGGTGCATCTCCGCCACGTGAATTTCAGTTTCTTCAAACTGCGGGACAAAAAGGTAGCAGATATTTCTACGCCATCAAGTCGTTGAAGATTACTGTGTAAGGAACGGAGTGTAACATTCTCACCTATAAAATCAATTCAATACCTAAGTGTTCTGGCGAACATCTTCATTCTGTGTATCGGTTCGTCATATTTACCTAATGGTAACGGGAATGACCTAAATTCATGATATGAGCGAATCGAACCATTATGTGGTAAAATTTTTAAAATACTTGTCTATTAACGGCGTTGCTGCACTGTCGACTTGCCTAAGCGTTTTTAACTTTGATATTTACTTCACTTTTAACACAAACTACCTAATCAACACTGGAAATCTGTCTATAACGAAAATCGTTTGACGGATTGATATTATGACAGATCAATTGGTTTATTTGTCACGACTTACGTTAATGACGTAATTTTTTTGTCTCAATCGATTTAAATGTAATGAAGAGAGAATCACATTTATGACGTCAGGTTCAGCACCAGTGAAACAAAGT
>NW_022170511.1:9803250-9940747 GCF_008802855.1 Photinus pyralis
AATGTGCGTTCCGCTGCCGCAAATAGAGCTAGTTTGGATTATATTTTGGCAGAACAAAATATTAGTATTGGGCTGTTGTCCGAAACTTGGTTCAAAAAGGACCGCAAAGAATTTTTTAAAAATTATAACATAGTGAGGCACGATCGCGATGATGGTTATGGGGGTGCAGCAATCCTTATACACAAAAGGTTGAACTACGTAACCTTAAATATAGCCTCTTCAAATTCAAATATTAATGTTTGCGCTATTTATTTGAATGAAACGAAGATAAACATTGTATCTATTTATAAACCTCCTCTAGTAAACGTCACAGAACAAGAATATTTACAAATCTTAGGGCAGGTAGGAAATTCATACATTGTGGGGGGTGATTTTAATGCACACAATGTTGCTTTTGGGTCTTCTATTAATAATAATGGCGGGGATGTTTTATTAAAAGTTATAGATTTAGCAAATAATATTTTTCTGAATAATGGTGACCCGACACGCATATCTCCCCCAAATTCGATAAAATCAGCAGTTGATATTTCCTTTTGTACAGCTAACCTTGCTACCTTAATCGACTGGCAGGTCCTAAAGGACTCTTACGGCTCGGATCATTTTCCGATTTTGATGTCTATGGTAATTCAAAATCAATCGCCATTTTTAAACTACCCGAAAACTAGATGGAATATAAATGCGTCAAAATTATTAGATTTCAAAACATGCGTAGAAATGGATTTTGCTGATGCTCCAAATTTTCTATCGGCATCGGAAAAAATAAAATTCTTAACTGAATCAATCCAAGTAGCTGGTGATAAAGTTTTTAAAAAAAAAAAACCTTTCCTGAGAAGGAGAGATCCTCCGCCCCCATGGTGGGACGACGAGTGTTCACGCATCATACATTTACGTCGACTAGCTCTTAAAGAATACAAATTAAGTCCTACCTTTGACAATTTTATTCACTGCCAGGAAACATTAGCACACTCTAAAAGATTTTTAAAATACAAAAAACGCAAAGGCTTCACAAAAATGTGCTCCAATTTAAATAGATCAACCCCATCGTCTAAAATATGGAATACAATTAGAAAATTTAAGAGATGTACAATTACCAACTATACCAAGGATGAAGGGTGGATTGAACAGTTCGTGGACGGGTTAGCCCCACCATATGTCCCTATGGAGAATGAACAAATTCCGACTACCACGAGTCGTCATTTTTTGCAAAAACCCTTTTTAATTAAAGAATTGTCCAATGCTAATATAGCCTCTAAAAACACTTCCCCTGGATTTGATAACGTTTCATACCAATTAATAGACAATTTACCCCACGCAGCGAAGGGTTTCCTTTTGTCAGCTTTCAACGACATGTGGGTAAACGGCGAGAGTGTCCCCACCTTTAAAACTATCATAGTTGTTCCTATTTTGAAACACGGTAAAAATCCGGAGGACGCGAAGTCCTATCGTCCCATTTCTTTACTGTCATGCATATTTAAAATGTTTGAACGTATGGTCAAAAATAGAATAGAATGGTGGTTAGACACAAATAATAAGCATAATCCTTGTCAATTCGGTTTTAAACGAGGATATGGGACGAGCGATGCCTTGACAAAGTTCGTCTCAGAGGTACAAATCAGTTTGGGAAAAAAGGAAACTTTAGGAGCAGTTTTTATTGATTTTAAAGACGCCTACGGCTGTGTAAAACTCCATATTTTGAGACAAAATCTATGTGATCTAGGCTTTCCGCCAGTGGTAGCCAGTAACCTCATTAACCTTTACACAGATCGAAAACTTTTTATTAGGACGTGGATGGGCAAGCTTATTGGGCCAAGAATGGTATATGAGGGCCTCCCTCAAGGATCAATAAATAGCCCCTTATTATTTAACATTTACACATTAGATATGTTCCAAATATTTGAGGATGACATCAAGGTTGTACAGTATGCTGATGATTTTGTTATTTATTCATCCCACAAAAATGAGAACATTGTTAAAGAAAAGTTGGAAAAAGCAATCAAAGAAATTAAGAATTGGATGCTAAATACTGGGTTAATTCTGTGCCCGGAAAAGTCGTCGGTAGTATTCTTCTCCAGTAAACGTACCTATAACTCAGGAAACATACTTTTAGATGATTCTCAGTTCAAAGTTGTCAAAAATGTTAAATATTTGGGGCTCATTTTAAATTACAACCTTAACTGGTCAAGTCATATTAGCGATTTAATAAGCAAATGTGAGAAATCTTTAAACATCTTACGCCTAATGACAAGAGTTGGTTGGGGGTTGGACATATCCGTGGCTTTAAAAATATACAAAGGTCTCACAAGAAGCTTAATTGACTATGGGTTGCACCTTTACGGCTCCGCTTGCAGCACGCAAATAAAACGTATCTCCGTTATCCAGAACAAAGCTCTTAGACAATGTATCGGGGCCATGAAATCTACTCCAGTGGAAGCCCTATACGTCGAAGCTCAGGAACCTCCGATATCCCTTCGCATAAAATTCTTAGCAGCCAAATATATAACAAAAATAATAGCTTTAAACTTGGAAGACCTAGGGCGCACTTTAACCAATCTGGCAATTGAGGACAACATATCACCCTATTGGATGAAAAAGAAATCACCGCCTTTGTCAGAAGCTTATGTTTGGGTGTCCGACCTGGAAGTTCCCCTGTTATTACAAAATAGACCTAATGTGTCCTTTCTGCAATATGAAACAACAGTATTGCCAACATTCTTTCCCAACTACATAGGCCACCCAGTCTATGACAAGCAGCTCTTTAATAGCATATTGGAGGATTAAAAAACCTGGGATGTAATTTTCACCGACGGGTCTAAGAATGAACTTGGAGTTGGTTGTGCCTTTTACGATCTTCGAACGAAATTTTCCCGTCAATATAAATTAAATGAGATATCTACTATCTTCACGGCTGAAGCAACAGCTGTATTACAGGCTGTGAAGTTTTTTGGTAGTAGGAATTCTTTTAAAAACCTTGCTATCATGACTGATAGTCAGAGCGTCCTCAAAAGTCTCAATACGCGGAAACATTACTACCTAGAGAATCCTTTGGTGACAGCAATAATAGCAGAAGCGTGCAAAATTAAGGAGAGGGGTTCTGAGGTGGTTTTTTATTGGGCGAAAGCACACGTTGGCTTGAAACACAATGAAATAACAGATAACTTGGCAAAATTAGCAGTTGTTAGTGGAGAGGTTATAACTCAGAATATACCGAGGTCAGATTTTGTGGGTTTTGTCAAGTCACATATTACGAACAAGTGGGACATACACTGGAAACAGTACTATAGCAATCAGATGACTCATTATGCAAGAATTCACCCAACTGTTAAGTTTAGCCCTTGGTACGCAAATAATTTCGTATGTAGAAGATACTATACGGCCATAGCACGACTTAAGTTTGGTCATGGAAGATACCCTTCCCATCTATTTAAAATTGGTGTTTTGGAGTCTCCCGCCTGTTCATGTGGTTTTGAAAGCGCTGACCTTAATCATATTTTTTTCGGGTGCAGTAAAACTGAACAATCTTCCAATCGAATGATGTCACAACTAATCAATTGTAAAATTAGTCGGCCCATTAATATAACTTCACTGCTAGCCAGTAATGACAAGAAAATTTATGATCATCTCATTGAATTTCTTAATAATATTAAATTAAATATATAAATAGGTTACAATAACTAATAAAATGCCTTTGTCTTTTATCCTTTGTTTGCCCTCCCATGTATCCAGGGTCTAAGTCATGTGTGTCATAACTAAATGCCATGATGGACCTCTTGGCAAGAAGCGTGTGTCCCGGTATATCCTTTTAGTTAGCTAAAAAAGGTACAAACGTAGCTATATGGGCAACGATCCCTTAAATAGCTAAAATAAAAAAAAAAAAAAAAAAAAAAAAAAAAAAAAAAAAACTTCCAAAGGCGACTCGACAGCAGCTTATTTTTGATCGCCCGTTACCAAGTATCAAGGACATGTGTACCAAACTTCTCTCGTCGGAAAAATGTAATGGTTAGAATTAGAATGATATATTCAAAAGTATGAACCGGGATTTTATGTCCTTTAACTCCATCTGATAATAAGTTTTGCATGGAAACAAACGTATTCACATCAAACACTAAGTATATAATCTACCAAAACATTAAAATTACCAATAAAGATGCAATATGTGCGGAACACTAGCAATAAGCAACTTTCTTTGCCCTTTCATGCAAATTTGCAATCAAATCAACTCCTAACCCTCCCAGAGAAAACTGCATGTAATTTTGAACGAAATTCCTCGTTTACTCTATCAACTGAAATTGTCAATATATTTTTAAAGGGAAATGATGCCAGGACCGATGACGTTAGCGCCAATGGGATACCACCACTACAGCTATCCACCACCGTTTCCCGTAATGAGAAAGCAATCGATGGCCGAACGACAAATTACCTGGCGGCAGTTGGGAGCGTAAGTAATTTTCGTTGAGCGAGATTAACTTCCGCCTTTTAAACTCGACTATACTTCAAAAAAGAGTAGTACGTACTTATTTTCACCCCATATGAGTTTATTGACTTTTGCTGTCGCACATCCCGACACTTCCTGAAGGGAGTTTAGAAAAATATCTGGACATGGATCTTTTATTACGGAATATAAATAACGTTCTTAGGGGATCGTGGAGATATTTTATTTGATTGTCCACGCGCGGTACGTTTATTGATGTCCATTAAGATATTCAATGTTAGGGGCGAAGGAAAATGCTTTTATCGCGGCTTGTTGCTTGTAAAAAATATCCCTTACGCAGCCTGCGTGTTTACTACGAGTATTTTCTCAAATTGCACATCGATTTATCTGATCGCTTTCAATTTTAGAGACGCGTTGGCCACTACGCTATCGGCGCTTTATGGGAAACTCTTGGTCGTCATGGGTACCGCTTTTCCAATGGCCGAAGTTATATCAACTTACATACCGCCGTCATTTTACGAGGTGTATTATTTGTACCTTTACATTGGGAGTATGTTTTTCCTCCTCTACATGTATACAATGCTTCTTAAAGATAAACGGCAGCGGAAAAAAGAAGAGGAGGCGCAGAGAAGTAAGTATGGAATCGGGTTGCCGCTTTCTGTATCTTTTATTTGCAGAAGACAGCCAAAGTGACAAAGAGGAGAGTATATCCAACTCGGGAGAGGAGTCGGATCGAGACTCGGGGGAAACGACACCCGAAACTACAAGTTCCCAAATTTATCGATCTGCGAGGCGCGGGTCGATCTCCTCCTCAATACCGAAGCAGTATCACTACGGAAGCTTCTACCTGCGAATGGGAGCAGTCGGTAATTATTAGCCCAACTAACAACCACAGACTTACAGAATCTTCCTAGCTTTTGGTATTGGTAGCATGATCTACTCCGGGTTGGAATTTGGGCAATATTTTGAACTGGAAACGAACACTAAGTGCCACAACGTATTACTAGCATTAACGCCTGCGCTGCGTATGGCCTTCATTTTTATACAAATGTATTTCATCTTCTTAAACAACGAGGTAAGCGCCGAGTTGTTACGTTCCTCGAATTAAAACGCACGGTTTCAGCAAATGAAGATTTACAAGCATAAGTTGGCAGCAAGGTTTGGCCTAATGCATATGATTGGTACCAATCTCTCCGTCTGGCTCAATGTGCTGGTACAAGAAACGAAGCACGAAATTCTAACGTTTTACAATCCCGAAAACAACTCGCTACGCATTTCTCATCGTTTAACGTACAAGAGTAACATTTTGAATTTTCCCAATACGGATTTGGCAGAAGAAACGCACACCCATCATATAGTTGCGCGCGGACTGAAGGGTCCGCATCGGATTTACGAATGTCGGCGCACAAATGTTTTGGGAACCCTAGTGCAGGACGCCTCGCCGTTTCTATTTCCTTGCACCATTGAGTACAGTCTAATTTGCGCCGCAATCCTGTACGTCATGTGGAAAAGTATATGTAAACTTCCGCCCGCAAATTCCCTCCCGGGCAAGATGAAACCGGAGTTCGCCTTCCGGAAAAGCCCCCACCACTATTCCGTCGACTGCGCGCGTGCGCACAAGGGACTATTTTTGGGCATTCTCCTTTTGGTACTAACAATAATCTCACTGATCCTCTTCTTCGTTCTCATCTCGAGATCCGAGCTCTCCGGCTTGGCGGTTATCGAAGTCAATATATGCGAGCTAACTCTGTACGGAATGACCACGCTGGCCACTATCGTCGGAATGTGGCAAATCCGCCAGTTGAAGTTCGACGGATCTCGAAATATACAGCTCGATAATATACTGCTGATAGGGGCGCAGACGGGGATGTACATATACAGTATGTTTACAATAATCGGAGGTCAGTTTACGATCGAGAAGAACACAATTTTGGTTTTGATAACGGCGCTCGCGTCGCTCTTGCAGACGACTTTTCAGACCATCTTCGTGCTAGACGCGTCCAGACGCTCGTGCGTCACGCCTGATCAGATCAAACGAAAACCCGGGCGGGAAATTGTTACGTTTTTATTGGTTACAAATTTAGCGATGTGGTTAATTAATACGTTAGAGAAATCGCGTGCGGATTCGCACCCGATTCAGTTACATTTCTACGGATTATGGGCGTGGACAATTATTACGCACGTATCAATGCCGTTGGCAATTTTCTATCGTTTCCATTCGACCGTATGCTTGTGCGAAATTTGGAAACGAGCGTACAAAATTAAGCCTACCTACATGTGAAATTTGGGAACCTCTTTGAGTTTTCATGTTATAGACATTGATAGGGTACCTTTTCATTAAGCCCTTTGACGACTAGTTTATTTGATTTCATCTAAACTTTATCAGGAGCTTATCCAGAAACGAAGTAGCGTGCGTATCTCAACTTGCTTCCAACTCTACAAGCTTCCAGTTGTCTATACAGACTTCTTGAGTTCCACTCTACTGTATTACATATACCATGTACTGAAGTATATCTGCATTACATTATCATTTAAAAGGCAGTTTGAAATTGTGCGCCTAATTGGCGACATACAATTAAAATGAATGTAGAAGAATGTAAGACAAGCGTTGCTGAAAAAGCACCTCCTTGTGAATAATTTTATCTGGTACAATTGTCAACCGGTCTCAAAAACCATTCAATGTTCACAAAGCTATAATAAGAACATAATATTTTATTACGCTATTGAAAACAACGTGCAATACTTCATTAACGTGAAAGATGGATGAGGTGAATTAATATGGTCGGCGAAATTGAAACGAAGGAACGGCGATGGTCTTCCGCAAATAAAAATCGAAGTACAAAAGGCGTTATGTAAAAAAAAAAGAAAACGCACACCGACTGAATTTATAGTATAGTGTTAGTTAAATGCTTTCAAAAGAATGGAGGAGTCAATGAAAACGCACGTGACGTTTTTATTTTACTTGAAATAAATGCAATTAGCGTATTGTCGAGATTTGCGGCTTCCTACAATAAACGTGACGAGCATCGAGTAGCGCTTTTATAACGGCGTTTTCTTTATCGCTCCTCCATTATTTTGTCACACTGTTCTGTTATATCTATCTACTAGTAGTAAACAAAAATGCTCATGTATGTACCTAAAAAGTGAACATCCAAAGAAATTTGCTCATTTTACCTCAACGTATAATTATAGGGAACAATTTTTGTACGAAAGTTATTTTTTTAAGTGTCTATTTAGTAATTTTTGATATCGGTGTTTTTTGTAAAAGTGTTCGGAATAGTTAGACGTTTAAGATAGGTGCAAAAAAACGGTAAAAACAAACATAGTGGGCTTTAATAATCTTCATCGTAGTACTAATTTGTTAAAACACAAATCGGTTAATGTTATAATGTGCCATAATTTGTAAATAATTTTGATTCTTTGTAATTTATATAAAAATTTATTTCGTTGTCGGTTCAGAAAATTTATTGTATATATGTATTACTATAATTATTTAATTGAATGTTAGTTTGATGTATATTTTATTTATTTCTGCTTACTTCATCTATATTAAACAATTATTAAAAAAATTATGTGAAAGATTTATCATTTTTTATTAGGTTTTGTTAGCGAAAATACCAAAATCTGATCTGATAAGATCTGCCCTTTGCACATTCTTTGAAAGTTTGAATTTTTAATGAATGCTATAGTTTAAACAATACGTGTGTTTATACACTGATAAGGATGTTTATCAAGAGGATCTCCGAAACCGTAGAAGATAAGACGATGGTCAAATTAATGAAAAGTTGCGCAATTAAATAGATATACCATTTTTTTCTGATGCTATTTGAAGAGATACAAAAAAATAGAAAACACTTTCTTATTGCCACTTTTTGAACTCTACAAGACACCGTTGAGAGATTTTCAATATAAGGTTTCGTTTCGGAGAAACCATCATCAACTTTATTTTTTCATATGGACCATAAAAAAAGTACCTACATACTGTATTGAGTAGCATGTTTTTTACGAATACAATGATATATGTCATACACAAAAGAAACAACAGTTGGAAACTCTTGGTTTCAACAGCCGCTGGTCCACCATACTGTTATAACCAACAGTTTTTTACCACAACATGGATATCCTCATTTTAGGAATTTTAAGAACCACATGAGTTAAAAAATATTACCCTAGGCACGTTAGAAAGTCTTAAAAACCGTATTGATGCTATCAATATTTAGAATATTATTGATCAGACTAATTTTAGTGTTCAGATATCAGAAATGTTGATTCTGATACATTTAATGAGTTTTACTATAACGTTATGGACTCAAAGTCCTACAGGTTTGAGGAATCTGTTAATGAGCATGAGTTCAATTGAACATAGCAGCTGTAGCAATAATAAAAATCCTAAGAATTCTTATTACCTAATTCTAAGAATCGTGGAAACCACAAGAAATGTGTGAATCTTAAAAATTTATGAACGTTAAGAATTCGGCTTGTTCGGAAATCTTGGACACCTTTTCGGTATTTTCAGAATTTATATTATCTTGAGAAGATTAAACAGCTTTGGCAGTTTGTTAGTCAAGGGAATTGTATGCACCTTAGAAATATTAAGGGCTTAAGAAGCATCTAGGATTAAGTTTACTTCAGAACAGGATTTTGAGAATTTAAATTGTTTTGCGAAAATTAGGAACTTTAAAGCTCTTTACAAACGTTAGAAAGCTTAACTAATTTACGTACCTTTGAAGTTTCTGTAGACTTAAGAATCACAGGAACCGGAGAATCTGATAATTTTTTGTGTGTAGCAAGGAATAAATTGAAGTTTCCTACGATTGTCTTCATTTTATCAAAATCTGAGAGAATGAAAACTACCCGATTTTTTCACTTGTCAACGAATATATCTGAAAGTAAAACACACCGTTCCTTTTGCAGGTATTTAATATTGTTAATATAAATGTGATCTTTTTGTTGAGAATCGCAGGGAAAAAGGTTTACATTCTCTTCCTGTTTACACTCGTTAGTCGTTACATAGCAATTCGTGTGAGATGTATCGGTTTCAATGCTGTTTTGTCTAATAAACTACTGCTACTATGAAATTTCAGATAAAAGTTATTATACAGGGTGGTTACTGGTTAACGACGCGTCGAGTCGATTATGTTATGGAAAACTAATGCGAATAAATTCGTGAAAAGTTGTAGATAAATGAGCCTGTTTCATCGAAAATATTTTCAATAAATTAAACTAATTCGGTATTTTAAATGGGGTGCTCTACAGTTTTGGTTCATTTCTTCAAGTCATATAAAAAGATATAGTTGATGATGATTTTTCCGAAACGAAATGTATTGAAAATCTCTTAACGGTGCCTTGTGGACCTCAAAAAGTGTCAATGAGGAAGTGTTTTTTATTTTTATGTATCTGTCCAAATAACATAAAAAAATAAAGACGAAATCGGTAAATTTCGGTTTTTCTGGCATACGTATCTTAAGAAGTAATCGGAATGTTCTAGTTTTCTTTAAAGCATGATAATAACTGTTTAATTGAGCAAGTTTTCGCTAATTTGACCATCGTCGTATGTCGTGTTAAGACATCATTTAGGGATGAGTTAAAAACATACAGGGTGCGAAAGAAAAGTTGGTGAAAGCACCATTGGGTTAACTTTTATTTTTTATGAGAAAGCACTAATTTTCTATTTTGCAAGAAACTCGCTAGAAATGGGCGATTGAGACATCATTGTAATACCTTTTAAAGAGAAATTTAAATTTTTTTTATTGGTTTTTCGCAATATTTCAGTGATGAAAAAATTGCCGACAACTTATTTTTCCTGAGGTTTTAACTAAAATAGCTAAAGTATTCAATTTTCATAAGAGTGCCTTGGAAACAAAAGGCATTTTGGTAAGCTATAAGTAACGGGCGTTCAAAAATGAGTTGCTGTCAAGTCGCCTTTGGAAGTTTAAGGTATGATTTCCCATGTAAACAAAAATTCCAAAGGTGACTCGACAGCAACTCATTTTTGATCGCGTGGTACTAGAACAATCGATGTATATTTATGTCCAAGGTACACTCTTAAAAATTGTATAATTAGGTGGTTTTTTAGTCAAAACGCAGTAGAAAACTATCGTTATGTGGCACAAATATATATCACATTCACATTTATCTGTAAAAATGTGTGGTTCTTTTATATTAAAATGGAGCTCTAAATTGACCAATTTACCCAACATCGTAGCTGTTAATATAACAAAGAACCTTATCGTAAAGCGTAAAAAATTGGCACCCTGAAAAGTCTGAAAAACTATAATTTGGTCTATATTAATGTTGTGGCTATCAGCAACCCATCTGAAAGCTCTAATGAGAAGTAGGTAGTTAAGACAGAAGAATAAAACCATAATGTACCTTCATTGAAATTCAATATACAGGTACGTACCTATCACAATGTACTGAAGTCGCGTTCCATTGCAATTTATCCGTTTTCGTAAAAATTACACCCAAAGCATAAACTATGATTGGATATAATGCAAAATCGATTGACATACACATTAAGTTGCAGAAATCATACAAAACTGGTGTTTGAGGTACAAGGTATTATAATAGTTTTACCCTCACTCCAAGGTTGGTATTTGGTCGATTGACATTTGGCCAAGAAGCATATAGTAGCAGTCAAAGTTAGAATAAGCTTCTGTACTATTATGTTATTTATGAGACACTAGCATCATTTCCAGAGAAAATGAACTATTGATTAAATTCAGTCATGCAAGACGAAAAATGACAGCAAATTTCACTTGTCGGTAGTCTTACATTACCCTTTGTATTTGAGGCGCGTTTGATATTTCAAATTTTTGCCCTTTGTCTATAAAAAGCCTCCCGTAAACATAATAAATAAGAACATTGCGTAGCCCGATCCTAAGATTCTTTATTTTTATAGCCGTACACGTAGAAATTACTAACATAAATGCCCTCAGAGGGGATGCTCTGCACTACGCCCTCGACCATGTGTGCACTAAACGTCATATCTCCCTCCAAATTCGCAAGATGATGGAATTACGTCCAGCACACGACTGATCTATAACTTCGCTCACCCAACGTGGGGCACTTAAACGCTTAGGGCGAAACCCCTAAACCGAGTGTGTTAAAATTTTAATGAACCCGTGGAGGGGATTGCACCAAAGATTAACCGAAGGTGGAAAAAGCAAAGAACGGAAGCCTTTCACGTTTACCCTTTGCGGTTATCGGAAAATGATCTTGAAGTTTACACATATAAAATTACCGAACTGTCCATTTCTAATGTAATTAAAGCTGCGCATTCGAGTTTGAACGATTCCGAGGACGAGAGCGAATAACTTTTCGTCATACTTGAGGGATGCGTGAAGTATTGATCTCTGGTCCTTAGTCACGCAATGGAAAAGGCAACAATCAAAAATCGGCCCGAATGCCGGGACCGGATGACAATATTTTCGTGTATTACTAGTCGGTTAATACAAGAAATGCCTATTGCCAGCACTGTACCATTTTAGTAAAAGTATTTGGGGGTGTTTTCTCGAAAGGGATCCGTCCCTTTATAACACAAGTCACGTGGTGGGAAGAGTAGGGGGGACCAAAACAGAAGGAACTGACGCATTGCATCGTATTCGGTATGGATAGCTAGTGCATAAACAACAAAAATATTCTCTTAGTGACGGTAGATTTGTAGTGTATTTTTCGCAAGTATTATTATTATTAAGTAGTGAGTAATTTTCGAAATTTTTACACAAACGTGTGATACAAACAAATCGTGACAATAAGGGGGATGATTATTGAAGGTTTGGATATTTCCTTCCCTTAAAATGGTCGTGTAAGTATCCCGAATTTATTATTTTTAATTGATCTAGAGCGACTGGTTGTTTACGTGTATGTTTATTGGTTCAGTTTCGATCGGCGTCCATAGCGTCGCGATGCCTTTGTTTGTCAAGGAACAGGTGATTTGTGCGGTAGGGCGGAGGGGTTGTTAACTTACTTATTTTCAAAGGGTACGTTTTGTTGCGACGTTCGACTAATGGAATTCTCGATTGTTTTCAGGTTCCGTCTTGACTTCCGCATGATGGAGCTTTAAATATAAAAATAGAATTCATCGCCTTTGTATAATAAACGTCACGTTCCTGTAGGGGTATTGAAAGCTAAATGTCATCCATATACAAAAGGGAGAATAAAAGGTTTATATAAAACAAAGGGATGCGGTGGTGGTAGACTGCTCGACGCTTTTGTAAGACAGTGGCGCCTCCCCGACGTCGGACGGCACAAACTCGAAACGCGACCAGCAACATGTATTTATAACGATTACTCCTCTTGACCGATATTAACGTTTTTATTTACCAAAAATACAAATAAAGTGAAATGGGGGTGATGAATTAAAACTCCCTCAACATGTCCAATCCTCAAGGTATTTCAAGATAATGAGTAACGAAAACGGACGATTCCAAAAAACGGTCAAATGCAGAGTTAAACTTGTAAGTTCACTTGTATTTACTTTAATCTGCATGTTGGACATTAAAATTTTGTGTATCTGACAATCAGGAATGATGATAACGTAAATTAGGTCAAGCGAGCTTAATTGTGTCAAAGGTAGCGGTAGAAGCACAACGGTGCGTAATGATTCGTTTAAAAATGGGGTGAATTCTTCAGGTCATCGGGTATATTTACAATTTCTGCAGTAATATGTAGGAAAGCAGAGCACATAACCAGCAGAAGCGCAGTAGTAATCTGACAGTGACGGTCGCGAGTTCTTCGACCTAATCTCTGCAGACTAGTTATAGGCACGCACTTTTGTTATTTTCCTTTTCATTCCTTTCAAGCATTGTGCGTTTCCGGTATTTTGTTCTACGCCCATCTCATTGGCACGATCAGACTTCCGGTACAAAGTTGTTCTTTTCATTTCTACAATTCTTGATATGTGCCGAAACAAAAAGAGGCGCATTTCTTAAGTTGTAGGTGAGTTGATTATGTTATAAATTATGGTTAGTAGTTTTAACGGCATCTGCTCGAGGGTGCGCAGGTGCTATTAATACGTTCCATTATAATTTATTTTCAAAATTATGTCCCAGTTTTGTTTGCGTGGTGCTTATTTTTAGGTTCTTACTGGATGGGGAAATTCTCCAGGCGCTTCCTGTTAGCGCTTTTGTAATTTATCGAAACTAATATATAAACGTTTTGACATCCTCCGGTATGAAATTATATCAAAATCTTTGGGATCGATTTCAGTCGTCGCACAAGTCCTCCAAGCAGATTGCTACTCTTTTAACTTCAAACTGAACGTCACGGATTTAAGCAAATGTTCAGGAAATCGTATGCGAAATTCCTTTTCTGGTATTACTTTATGCTTGAGCTTGATATATCAAACACTTAGGTAAAGCAAAACCATTACCACGTGGGTATTGCCACTTTGAAGTCAATACGTTTATAATCTGAGCGTGGATGGACTGGCAATATTGAGGGCACATTTTGGTCAGCAAACAATTCTTGTAGATCACTGTTTGGGAATCGACCAATCGAGTTTAGTCTTTTTCAAAGAAGATTGGTGCATAAATAAGGATTCAGATCCATTTTGGGTAATGATGTCAAAGTTAATTTTTTATAGTTGCACATCTGGAACCCATAAGCTTTAACATGGTGGAAATCCGAAGTCGATACGAGGCCTTTTGGTACATAAATAACGATTTTGACATCTTTTGGGTAAAAATATTTTGGTCTCCAAATCATCAAGCAATCGAGTTTGATGGTTTGCCCAAGAAAATTGATGCATGGGTAAATACTAATTTTGAGATCTTTTGGTTTCTATTTTAAATCATTTAGAGTTTAGTTTCCAACAAAATTGGTGCATAAATAACGATTTTCTGGCGGAGGGCTATATTATATTTAGGAAAGGAAGTTCTCTTGCTTTGCATACCACCACAAAATCGTCCGCATTTTTTACACAGCACGAAGAAAAAATTATGACGTCTGACCTTCCGTAATCCGGCCTTCTTCTACAAAACTACCCCACCTTACAGCATGATTGTATCTAATTTTAACACCCCTACCTCTTTGAATCTGAAGAGAGAAAATCTATCAGAAGTAAATACACAAGAGCTCTTGTACAGATAAAGCGCACTTTTTTTGTGACGCCCCCCCCCCCTGGATTTCGGTGCCCAAGACGACCGCCTTGGTAGCCTCACCCGCGCGACTGCTTTGGGGGGGCTATTTACACATAAACATTTTTAAAGGCCGCTTGCATACATTCAAAATATACGCTATATAATGCAAGAAGAATCAAGCCCTTAGAGAAACTCTCCGAAATATTGCATTTTCCCTTTGTAAGTACCTTCCTCCAATATTTTCGAGATTCACAATTAAGTTTTTACATCGACAGTAGATGTGCCTCGTTTAGATGATCATTCCGCCCTTTGAGAGTACCCTCCTCTCACACTCCGTTCTGCAGATATTTGGACTCAAAGTTTTGACGTCATCAATAGATATATCTCGTCTTTATTTATAAGTACACTCTTCCGACACTTCGTTTTGAAGATATTAGCTTCGACTTCTCCAATAGATATGTGTCGTACAGACGACTCATTTTGCCTTTGAGTACTTTCTTCCTTCAAACCGTTTTCGAGATATTGGCTCTTAAAGCAATTGCTGAGATCTCCACCGCATAATAATAGTGTGTTTTTTTCAAAACTGCGTTAAAAATGGCATTAAGCGAAATCATTCACATTCCACAGTTACACTCGTCGCGCCTACAACAAACCTACTACATACTACCATATTCCACAGTTGATTAGTCGCCTTTTACGACACGCAGTGACCTCTGCGATAGGGGTATTCTTTCCCGCCCCTACATGGGAAAAATGTGAGAATGCAAGAGCAAAAAAAAACGAAGATTTCCATTAAAACGGATCCATTCATACTAACTTGTACCTATCGCATAAGTTTTGAATCCTCCTCGATCCCTTATCGTGATCGGTTGTAATTTCGGATATTTCGAGGGGATTGTCGGAGAGAGTACTCACAAAGGCAAAATGAATCGTCTGGATGAGACATATCTATTGGTGAAGTTGATGCGAATATGAAATCGAAGAATTGGAAGAGGGTACTCATAAAAGGCAAGTAGAACGTCTGTAGTATCGAAGTATTATTATGTCAAAACTTGCAAATATCTGCAGAACGGGGAGTCGGAGGAGGTTACGCTCAAAGGGTGAAAAGATCTTCTAGACGAGACACATTTACCGGCGATGCGAAAACTCGAGCGAAAATTTAATTGTGTGTAGTCAGTTCTCTTTGCTTTATTTTCCAAATTAAGAGTGCCCCGCCGCTTCTCCTCCGAATCCATAACTATACAGTTTCTGTTACTAATAAAATGTTATGCCATAAGAGCTATAAGAGCACCCTGCGTTTTCTCTTTAAATTTAACAGAATGCTTCTCAAGGCAAACCATGATTCAACAACAATTTCATATATTTACTCTTTATACCGCCGTATGAGGCAAATTTCCTCGAAAATTTCCCGGGACTTTTTGTGGGCGCACATTCCAGACATTCCACGCGAAATCCAATCTCAAAAATTGGTAAGATTTTTTTTCTGTAAGAGAATTTGGTTTATTGGAAATTGAAAATGATGCTGTTAACTCCATTAAATGTGTCAGTCTATAGTCTAGACTCCTAGACGTTAGTTACGTGGAAAAAATTTTGGTGTACGGTTTCCTTTATAGTTAGTTATAAAAAAAACGCTCATATCATTGAATATAATTTATGATACCTTGTTGACCCATCGCATTTTTGGAAAAAATCTGACAACAAAGTGAAGGACTTCCAAAAAATAAATTATCCTTAACCTGTACCTCAAATAATTCTTTGTACGAATACAATTGTGTGAAAAAGTGTCATCGCAGGCAGCAAAAATAATCGTTGAGGAAAGTACAAGGCTAATTGCTTTTTTTTTCATCAAACTAACGAGCAATAAGTTGCTTTGAAAAGATTGTAATTACTGTTTCTACACACGTCTAATTAAATTACAGTACTAACAAATGTGTTAAAAATGGATGCGTTTCCTTCACTGTTCATTGCACGTTTTCTAATACCATCACGTCAAAATACATACACAGACTCACCAAAACTCTTCCTGTTTAATTTGCATTTATTTATAGAAACACCGTGTACATAGCACAAAATCCTAATTAAAAAATATTAAAAATTTGTGTACTGTGCGACTCTTGAGAAGAACGGACGAATCCGCTAATTGGTAATGTAACATTGTATTGTTTTGATTTGGTTTTGGCGTTTGGGACATTAAGAGATAATTAGTTAATTTTCGCTCGGTTATACTCATCGCATTAAATATAAATTTTATTACGCCAATCTTGTCTGGGATGCAATTTCCCGTTTGTCGTCCGCTCAAGGCGTTCCTCCAGCCACCAACTATTATAGATGGTAATTTATATTAGTCTTGCGTCCCCTTTTACACATTTCTCGCGCTTTCAATTCAGAATGGGGGGTTTGCAGTAGTGCATAAATTACTTTTTTTGGTCCAATCAACGATAGTTTTTAAAAATGTTCAGTGGTACATTCCCCAATTTGCTTGATCCACTTTCTTTCGCAAAGAGTGTGGATATTTTGGAACTGAAAGGACATGGGGACATAAGAAAATTCTATATTTGTAAAGTCGAAGATGCAAATATCTATTAAATTCTAGAGAAAGTTGAAGATCTTTGGGAGTTATTATTCAACTGGCCTGCGTAGAAAATTGCCTATTAAATGTTTGATTAAAAGTTTCTAGTCATCAAACTCGACTGATTGTAATTTGTATTTCGGTTTGATTAATTCCTCATCCTGTAGGATCATCGATAGGTTGTTCTTCTTCAACGATTAGCAATACCGATCTCACATATGCCAATGTGATACTTTTATCTTGATAAATGTTGACTTATATTAATTAACACCTCTATCATATATTTTAATTTTTTTTATTCCGGGAAATCATTTGATCTCATCTTGAATACCTATATCAAAAATTTCTATCTCAGCATCTCTAAAATTGACTAGTGTGAACTTGGCCCCCCAACTTTAGAAAGCAATAATTTTCGTGATTGAAATCGATTGCGCTTCGTTTGCGCACGTTTGCGCACAATTGCATTTTGTTTGCGCGCTTCCGGTTTCAAAATTACGAAGGAATCAAATTTGGGGGGGCCAACTTCACAACTGCCCCCCAAGTTTACAATTTTGACATTTTTTGTCTTGTGATCGTTTGCGCTTCGTTTGCGCATGTTTGCGCTACCAATACCTTCGTTTGCGCCCCCTTCGTTTTTGAGTTATTCCAAATACAAAATTCCATACTGGCCCCCCATTTTTCAAATTTGCCATTTTTTTCCATTTGATCGTTTGCGCTTCGTTTGCGCACTGCCGGTTTCAAAATTACGAAGGAATCAAATTCGGGGGGGCCAACTTCACGACTGCCCCCAAAGTTTACAAATTTCACTTTTTTTTTTCTTGTGATCGTTTGAGCTTCGTTTGCGCATGTTTGCGCTCCCAATATATCCTTACATTCTATTCTGTATGAAGAGGGTCTGACAAGCCTGAGTAGCCCACCTCCGGGGTCCCTGTAGTCACGATGTCAGAGGAATGAAACACGATGACTTTTTAGCGCATTTTACAACTAAGTTAGGTGCGCTGTTGCAGCCACTTCCTCTGTCCGTCCGCCTGTCCGTCTGTCCGAGGCCTTAACTACTCATACAGTTTCCAAGATATTCGTTCTTTTTGCATTCGCTAGCATATGGCTCTGGCACCTGATCAAAAAAATATTTTGACGATGCGCAGGCTGCGCAATATCAACTTCTTATTTATTAATATTTTGTTGAAAATCTAATACAATACTTCTACATAAGATCATAACATTATCGCAATAGTAAACATTAAATGTTGCACATTGCGCCAACTCGCAATGCACATTATAATTATACGTAAGCGCAAACACACAAAAAAAAAAAAAAAATGTCAAATTTGTAAACTTGGGGGGCAGTTGTGAAGTTGGCCCCCCCCCGAATTTGATTCCTTCGTAATTTTGAAACCGGCAGCGCGCAAACAAAATGCAATTGTGCGCAAACTTGCGCAAACGAAGCGCAATCGTTTTCAATCACGAAAATTATTGCTTTCTAAAGTTGGGGGGCCAAGTTCACACAGGTCTAAAACTGTCATTACGCTTCTCTAATAAGGAAGGCAAGTAAATTTGAAAATTATGTCATGGCCGACTGATTGATAAATGTCGCGTTATAGTTTACCTTTACGGTATAGTTTTGCGGTAATAAAGTACCTCTTTAGTACCTACTAATAAACGAAAGTAACTTTATTTTTTATAATGTCTGAATGAATACCTATTCATTTGCATGTTTAAATTTGTTATAATTCGTGGCCCAACCTCTTGTTTTTTTGGGAGTTTGATTTACTTAGTTACCTACCACCACTGTCTCTGGGCTTTTGGTATCCTAAAAAAATGTTTATCTTTAAAAGTCTTCTTGTTTGTCTGATGGATAATAAATTTTTCAAAACTGTGTAAGCAGTTAGGTCGTAGATAACTAATTTCAATATTGCCAATCCATAAATGACAATATTTTCAAAATAGCATTTGAACTCTTTCTAAATTCATAAAAGAACAGCAAAGAAAAATTTAGCGTCACCAATACCTGGTTCAATACCACCTACCACCTCGAAGACTATACCTAGACCTCAGCACAAGACTCTGACAATAATATCGTCAGGGGCCAAATTGCCTATATTTTAATCATCAGATATCCTCAAGGCAACTCAGTAACAGCAAAACTACGCCTCAAACTACGGGTCAGTAAAACGCACAAACGCAACACGAAGAATTGACCTGGAGGAGCTTAAAAACAACCCCAATAGGTAATAAATTCGCTAAAAATGTTGTTGAGAGAACGTCCAAACACATCATGTACATTTGATTCATTTTCGATGATTACAATTCGCCTAAAATGTTAAGTTAAAAAGTTGTTTTGTTCGCTGATGATGACAGCTTTGCTGTTGAAACACGTTTTGGTTTATTGGGTGTTTTTGTTTTACTTCAATTAGTAATGAAAGTGTGGAATTTTTCCCAAAAATTGCGAACCTTGAACGACGCTTATGAGAAGAATTGTGGCGGAGAAGAATTACATGTGATCGACGAATTGTAGTCGAAGAATGTTTTTAAATCCAAGGGGGTGAATCTCCTCAAGAAAAATGGTAAATTTAAAGTAAAGGGCCACCGCTGCATTTCACAGATCCACGTGCGTTAAGAATAAAATGGAATACCCGACAATTATATTAGCTAAGGGCCAATATTGCATTGCATCGGTTTCTCGTGCCGGATACCATTTTACCTTTGAGGTTTGCTGCAATAATAATAATGGGTGGGATTTCGAAATCTGCTCCCAAAAAAGACTTACATTATAAACCCACTCGAAAATGCATTGCATTATGTACACATTCAAGTGTTCTAGAACGATAATGAAGTATTAACTTGAGCGCATTTTATGTAAAAATCAAGTCAGCAATTCAATATGCTGGTAGTTATAAAAATTATGTGCAAGTAAACTTCTTAGGCGTTAATTACCCAATTATGTACAGGACTTTTCCGGGTTAATTACCAAATTAGAATAGTTTTGGGAATCGTCCAATTTTCGAATCGTGCTGCAGTTGCGAAAGTTTATTTACGCATACCCTCTATATTAAGTGTTCAAGCTTCGAAACTAGAAAAAATAAACAATCTTACACAGATGGACGTCAATTACGAATCTCGTTTTTCATTTCAGTATAAAGTATCCAGTATGCAACGGTGCCCTTACATCCATGAGATGAAAGAGAGGCTCCTTGGGGAGCAGATACCGATGGAACCGTTAACAAAAAGCATTCCACAACCACCACCGCCTCTTAGTACAATGGACCAACAACCTGTCGGTACCGTAGTAAAGGTATTTATTTATCTTTAACCAACATCAATAGAAATACAATAGTGCCGTTTAATAGTTAAACTCCGATGGGTACGGATCACACACATCACCCGCACATATCCGAAATGATCGTACACCTTTGGTGCCTCGAGAACCCGAAGATGAATATCGTTGCATCGAGAGGACGTTCTATCCAAAAAATGCGAAGTAAGTATTGGATTCTCTCTTTTAATTATCGTAAAATGTTTGTCTTTGCCAATGTTTTTATTGCTTTACGATGATGCACGAGTTAATTCAATAAACAATTCTGAGAGCCAAATCAATCATCGTCACGTCAAGCGTAATTTCAAATATTTGGATCTACTTACAAATAATTAAATATTTTTATTTGCGCACCCCGTACCCAGAAATTTTTGCTCTCAAATTTTGTTGGAGAATGTAAAAATGAAAGACTTTTATAGATAGACAAACTTGATTTGACAAAATGTTGTTAAATGTTTATATTGCTTATAATTGGAGATCCAAATATTTGCTACCGCCGTTTAGTACAAAATTTGCTTCAAAATTAAAGGCGCTTGTACTATACCATAGTGTAATATTCTTTACACTAAGCTACTATTTAACATTAAAACAGGATCCCCAGAAAGGTAGAGTACATGTTGTAGCATAAATACCACAATAGACGTATTTTGAAGTACCTACTTTGTGAGAGAGCTAAGTTCAATCAAAGAGTAATGTGCCCCCTCTACCTTTGGTTTGTAACTCTTAAAATCAAAACATAAAGTTACTAATGAACTCTACCGAAAACGGAAATTAATTAAATTAATTGGAAACGAAACGATTCCTATTTTCTCGAATTACGCATGAGAAAGCTGCTTTGTTTTCTTTTTCTTTGTGAGACTGACAATAAATTATACTGTTAAAATTAATTAAATAATAAATAGAACAAGGAACATTAGTACCTATAAATTAGATAGATCTCCTGTATCCCCGACCGATTTTGACGTGATGTCTTTAAGAAACTGGTGGCGTAAACCATCTATGCCAAGGCTTGGTCCAACAGGAAAGAAATTATTACCCTTTTGAACTTCGTGTTTTAGTATAGTGAGTAGCGGTCCAGAGATCCATCTGAAGGATCCGGGAGCGAAAGATCACGCGATGGGTGCTTAGCGGTGAGTGAGTGCAGCGTGTTTTTGTCAAAAGGAGCTTAAAATTCTTGTAGCACCTTTCAGTTTAAAATCTGCGATTTTAGCCTCGCCTTGACTTTTTAGTGACTGTTTATTTTACGTGTGGCTTTTCCCTAGTTCTCCATCGGTTCGATTCCAGGTTCTTTTTTATTTTTGGGGCAACGTTGTCTGTTTATGAGCCTCCCATGTTAAAACATTTGTAGAAGAATAGGATCAGTTCTTCACAAGCTATAAAATAATTGTCCTGAATCCTTTTGTTTATCGTTGCTCCTAATTAATTTGATCTTTCATGGTATTCTAATTAAAGGTCTGTACGAAAGGAACTGTTTTCTACCAACTACTGCCCTTCTTTCTGTCCTTTTATCGTGTCGGAGAATTTTGAATGAATGCCAGGCGGTCTTTAAATGCTTGTGTGTAAAGACGCTTTCCTTTATAACCCAACCATTTACTAAGCTATTTCGGATTTAAAAAAATGCGCTTTATCTGCACAAGACTTATGCATAATTTATACTTGGTTAATGTACGAAGAACTTGTAGCTTTAAAGATAATTCGGTTTATAAGAAAAACTTTGCATTTTCTATAGCGTCAGTCAAAATTACTACTTACTTATTGAAGTTCTTCGTATGTTACCCATCAAAAAGTCGTACAATTACACATAGAATTAAAAATTGCATTCAATTACAGGGGGTTCCATAGAAAATATACCTTTTTAGAGCTCTACTTTGTGAACGCACCGTGTATAATTCAAAATATTTTTAAAATGTGGAGAATATTCAACCATATCATACGCACGGGCAAAATATGCAAAGGCATTGTTTCGATGCTCAATAAGAAAATTTGTTATGACCACGCACCAACAGATGCCAAACTCGCTTTTTTTTACAATTTCGCTGAGAAAAAAATTCGTTATAACGGGGTAGGTTCATTTGAATCAAAGATCTAGTTGTCCGTCGATTGTTGAGAACCCTGATTTGTAGTAAAACATTTGAGATTTATACTATTCATGTGTATCTTGGGAGTACTTCTGTGCAAAGCAGTACAATTCCACTTATACAGTGTGTAATTTAAAAAAAGCCGCAAGTTGTAGCGCCTAGATTTTGTCTGAATTTAATGCAACAAAAAACATTTAATGTCTGAAGAAATACTACAAAACTACCATAATTAAAATGTTTTAAATTATTACTTTCGGATGCTACTGTTTACTTAAATTTTTTAAATTGCATGATTATATTTTTTTAATGGAATTTGATAGAATTTGTCGCTCAAATTCAGTGATTAATATCCAAGTTACTTTTGATTGGAATTTTTTACGCACAAAACTAAAGGAGCTAATTTTTCAAAATTTTGTAGCATGCCATGGAAACAATCATCTTTACGCATCAAGTGTAACAGAAATGGTGAGAGATTTTATAGCATGCCATGGAAACAATCTTTTAATAGCTATCCGTAGCTGGTTAATAGTTTTCCCCGTGACTTTTTTTCTGTTCCCTCGCTTGAAAGCTCCTTTGAAAGATCATCGTTTTGGAGAAGGTCAAAGAGGTTTGCACTAAGGCTCAAGGAGATTCTTTGTTTCTTATTTATAGAGATATTTCTTTGAAATTTTAACTACAGATGCTTCTAGTAAAGTCAAGCACATTGTACATCGAAATTCTTATTCAATGATATTGTAAAAATCAGATGGGCGCATGCGCACACTACGCAATGTCAACTTTCTTATTTAAGTATAAAGATTTTTTGAATTTTAACCAAAGATTCTTCTAGTAAAGGCAAACATATCGCATACTTTAAATCTCAGGTGTGTGTATGCGCAAACTGCGCAGTCCTATGTTTCTTATAAGAATATTTATGCCATAACGCATTTCCCGTTGTACACATAAATTATAGTCTGTTTGACTTTTCGGGAAGTACTGATCAATTCATGGAAAATGCGCTAAAGTTAGACTAAATAATATGTAGAAATAGGGGATGACAACAGGGTAAAATTCTGGATAGAGTGAATAATAAGAACTAATTTCGTACATTTAAACTATGTACTGTAGGTACCAAATATTTGAAAAACCCTTTTTAAACCCTAAGGGGACTGATTACTTCACTTTAATGTGGTGTATTGCAACGAGATCGTAAGGAGCACATTATAATATATGGAAATTTTTTTTTAAAGAAAATCGGTGAAATTGTAGGATGTAGGAAAGAAACGAGTATGATGAACGTAGTGCGGGGGTTATAGGTTTCAACCTTGCATTTTGTGATAACTTTATGAAACTTTCAGAGGCTGTTCTAGACACCCTAAGGTTCAATTTCAGCTATGCCGCCACCCCCGCAACTCCGGACGGCACTTGCTATAGCGGGTTTCTTAAGCGCAAAGTAGCATTTCAAATACCCGCCCATAAAATGAGTCAAAATGTATATCCAGGGTTTGTTTTGTACTTTCTTACATCTAGGAAGGTTGAAGGGAATTGTCAATCCCTTCAAACTTCCTAGATGTAAGAAAATACAAAAGAAACCCTGGACATACATTTTTGACCCATTTTATGGGCGGGTATTGAAATGCTACCTTGCGCTTAAGAAACCCGCTATAGCAAGTGCCGTCCGGGTTGCGGGGGTGGCGGCATAACTGAAATTGAACCTTAGGGTGTCTAGAGCATCCTCTGAAAGTTTCATAAATCACAAAATGCAAGGTTGAAACCTATTTTGGCTCTTAACCCCTGCACTAACGGGATTCAAACACCTTTGTTTTAAATAAAGAATCGAATCGTTTCACTTCCGCACATTTTTACCCCAGAAATGATCCCGCGCCACATCTAATCTATGAAACAAAGTGCAGGCCACCTCGTTTTGTGTATTTTAGTTCACGGGTCCCACGTTGTAGGGGTTGTAGTTCTAGTAGTAATCATAGCACCCTTATTATCTACTGGTAAAGAATCATCGTACCAGTTTAGTCCTCTCTTTTGCGTTGGCAGTTTTCCGAAACATAAGGTTTACTTCCAGGATTCTGAAAACGGTTCCCGTTTTTTTTCCCCGTTGTGTGGTTCTATTCGATTCGATTGCAGAGCAATTTCAAATGAAATATACGGGTAGAGTGCGTGAAAAGGAATCGTCGACCATTTGGCTTGAAATATGTGAGAAACGTGCCCTTTTTAATAAAGTCGATTCTTTTATCACCGATTGTCCATAGATATGATAATTCCCAAATTGCCCGGATTAAATTTGTATAAGTAAAATAAAAGAATAAAAAACGACTGAGAGATTCATCATTCGCCACTTTAGGAGCGTCTTAAATGGTCCTTTCATCTTGAATGGTATCTGAGACGTTTATAAGATGAGATTAAAGCGATTTATGGCGTGGGATCACTTTGTCGAATTTTTTTTGGTCTTTACTATGCGTGTGTACATAAAGGAATTTGTTTGGTGCTGAAAGATTGATAAGTTGTTGAGCGAGCCTTCGAATTAGTTTTAGAACAGTTTTCAGCCTCTCTGGTAGCTAACGCCCTCGCTCGAAGTGGGGGTTGCATCGGGAGATCAATATTATGTTACACTACCCGGCATTCCTAACAGAACATATGACTAATAACCCTTTATTTTTTATAAATTAATTTTTCGCGCGTTGGATGAAATGGCTTAGATGATTGATGCTGAGGGTCGTCGATTTTGGGCCAAAATTCGTTGTCACTGTGCGAAATGGTCTGATCGAGGTTGAGCGACTTTGATTGAATTTCAAAGATAATTAAGCAAATATTAATTACAAACACAATGCTTAAACGGTGGGCACCTACTTCATCTTTTGAAGAGGTCATCTGAGGTAACTGGGTCGAATCCCGGGACCAGCTCTTATAAACCTCCAATCGGAGCTTTCGCGCTTTTCACGTGACGATCCTGCAGCATCCCTTCTCTTCTGAAACGATCCTGTAAGCTTTTCACCATAGTATCTCCCCGAACAAGCGGAAAGGTTTTCGTTGAATAGATGTGAAATACACGGATCTGTTAAAATACGTACCTACCCCCTTCTTACGTAGAAAAAAATCCATTTTTTTAAATTAGTTCATCAGTACTTAGCGCAATGTGAATACTCGTTAACTAATAATAAGTTAAGGTGATAATAAATTTCCGGCCTAAAACATCGAGATGCGCGGGTATGTGATTGGTACAACGAATTTATACGTAATCCTTTAAAAAAGAATTTAACAAAATGGTGGGTGGTGGTGAAGTCAAGGTCGCAACGGTCGAGGTGGAGGCATCGGTCGACAATATGGCGACTCTTCCGGTTTCGCGGGCCCACGGTGGTGGTGGCGGTGGTGGAAACGACACCACCGCCGAAAAGAATAACACCACTAATAAAGAGATGGAACTTAAACGGGTGCAGCCGAAACCCGACAAAAGGTATATTGTCCCTTTTGTGTTACTTTTAAATAGTTCTTTATACGCTTAAACCGTACATCCGGGCATTGTAGATTCATTTTGTGAAACGTATCTGTTACTTTGTCTGCTATTAAATGCGGTGCCAATCGTTAGTGACAAAGGAAATATTTCAAAATTTCCATTTGTCCGCGTGTAGTGTAACCGGAAGGTTTTCCAAAACTTTAGTCAAGAAAATGATCCAAATTGGTACTTATACTACAAAATCCAAAATTCTTAGATACGTGCCTATGCCTACATTGCTATAAAAGGAAGATACATCAAGAGAAACGACAAACTGTAATCCATTTCCACTTAAAGTATTTACCTACTCTTGAAATTTAATTTAGTCTACTGTCTCCGTTCCAGATTTTAATTTACAATTGCAAAATTGTCAATATTTGCATACAAATTTAATTCTTGCTTTGCATTTCCCTGTAGCTTCAAGAAAAAAGTAATACAAAAAGATTAATTGGTTTATCTGTGGATTTTTCAGACTGGAGTGTGTGTTCAAATTTCTTATTAAATGACGGATTTCAGTATATTGATGCAAGTGCAATTAATCAAATTATTCTTTCTGTAGAAAGGTATCTATGTATATAAAATAATTTATCTTGTAAATTGGGAACATTCGAAATACACTTGAAATGCAATTATGAGATGGCTTTTCAAAAAAATTGAAAGAATTTGAATTATTGACTGTATGTTTTAAGAGTTTTGAAGCTATTTAAGTGTTTCCTGAAGGTTAGCTTTTCTAAGCTCATATGCACACAAACAGTGTAATTAATTGAGTCTTCGTTTTCTGTCTGAGACGAATAATTGAGCTCTTGCAGAATTAGAAAAAAACATGTGGTGCGGCATGCACGCTGCTTCCACGGTCATGGGTCTTCACTTCTGACCCCACATATCAGTAACACAGTTTTCCTATACCTACTTCTTAATTTATTTCTTATTGAATATTGTATGAAGATTTTAGCTTCCAACTAAGTATCTATGTAAGCCCATTTCTAAAAAAGACGTAATAATATGGCTTGTTTTAGTTAATTCTTTCCGACCGCCTCATTCGAGGCCTCACTTGAATCCTATATGCAAATTCCTCGGCAAATTCTTTCATCAGCTAGTATAGCAAAAGGCGGTCGAGTTTTGTTTGAAATAAGTAAAGCAATAAATGCATGTTAATTAAATTATTCTTGACCTACTCTATCTTATGTAAACAAGCAAGATGCGATAATCAAACACTTCTTGGAATAAAAAACTTATTTTTAACCAAGCTGTTAAGCTTCCTCCGAAATGAAAGTCTTAATATAATTTCGCCACTTGCTCTGACCTATACCCTAAATTTAAATTGTATTTATAGAAACAACTAACACTAAAAAGTTTTACAGTAGTGAAACGCATTCAACTATAGCTAACATGTAACTGTTCTGGAGTGCGCCATATTTATTTGTACTGTTTTGTTTGCTTTTAGGACGTCACTCTTCATTATAATGAGCTTCGTATACGCGAAGCTCTTGATAGTAGTTTGCATAGCGTACGTAATATCCGATGTAGTAACTCACAGCATTCCATTATATTATTATGAAGGTTTCTTCACGTATTTGTACGGAATGAGCATATTCTTCCTGCTGTACGTATTCTGCTTCCTGTTGCAAGAGAGTACGTGCTGCTCAGGCGAGAAAAAGGAGAAAGTTAAAAAGATATCGAAGGAGAAAGTTAAGGAAAAAGAGAAGGAGAAAAAGAAGGAGGAGAAGCAGAAGAAAAAGGAGGAAAAGGAAAAAAAGAAGAAAGAAATGGAGGAGAAAAAGAAAGAGAAAGATAAGGATAAAGATAAAAAAAAGGATAAAAAACAAGAGAAGGTAAGATTTACTTTGCGTACATTTTTTAACACCATACGCACCTATGTTGTAACTTTTCAATAATAGCTGAGGCATATTAACAATAACATACTCGAATGGAAGGGTGGTTTCAGTTTTAGGGGCTTACATTCCTTTGATTTTGATTATTTTGTTTTACTTTGTTTGTTCTATGTATAACTTTTAATTTTATTAATTTAGTTTAAGTTACTTTTGTGTTGTTGAGCTTGTTGTGCGTGTATAGAGGGAGGTGTTTCCCCGTAAGATGAGGGATGTGGTTCAACAGAGATCGACAACGCCCATCCCCCAGGTGAGCGAAGGTTGGTTGCTATTTTACCTTTCCTTCACTAATAAAATTTGTTTTTCTACATTACGTTCTTAGTTCATCACATGAAATCATTGACATATCAGACATGCACGTAATGGAAAGACTAATTTTCTTTGCGCTATTAACTGCTTTAAATTGAATGTGTCGCATTCAATTTAAGATGCTTCAAAACCATGGTGCAGGAAACACAGGATGCTTTTCACATTTTTTTTTTTAGTTTGTTTATTTAAGTTGATTAGCACAACAGTCTAACCTAAATCATAAATTGGTTGCTTCAGCAAAAACACTGCGTTTGGTAAATTGGTGTTACAATGTACCATCCTGTGCTTTCAAAATTTTCTCTAATCCCACCAAAAATTAATACACGCACAAACATGGCGCACCTTTTCACACTTATTTTTCTCTATCATTTGCTTCCTTCTTATTTGGTTATTTCGTTTTGCGGGGGTAGAGCACGTACCGTCGGAACTCCGAAGGGGTTGTTGACGTTGGGGTCTCAGGGGTTCCCGTCCCCGTCGCGGAGATTGGCGCGCAACTCTCATCTGACCCTCCTGTTATCCAGCAGGAACAGCAACCTCCACCTCAACAGCAACCTCCGCCGCCACCTCCTCCCGCTGCCGATATTGAGGCCGGCCCTATCGTCGCTAAAGTTACTCGCAAACGCAAAACCACGCAAAACGATCAGAGTCACGGCAGTTTTTTCTTAAGAATTGGTGCTATCGGTAAGTTAAATGTAAGTCTGTTTGACTAATTCAAAAAACTGCCGATTTTGTGATGGTGCGCACGCCTTATTATTTTTGTTATGATCTAATGATACAATCCTTTACAGCCTTTGGTCTGGGTACTATGATTTACAATGGTTTGGAATTTGGAACATTTTTCGAAATACCCTTTACGCCTCCTTGTTACATGATTCTTCGCGGTGTGAACCCCGTTTTGCAAATGATCTTTACCTTCATGCAAATGTACTTTATCTTCATGAACTCTCGAGTAGGTGATCTCACTCAATTGTCCATCGTAACTATTTTTCACGTTTTCAGCTAAACATCCACAGATTTAAAGTGATAGCGCGGTTTGGGCTTATGCACGTAGTCGCCACCAACATTTGCGTTTGGATCAGAACGGTGGTCATCGAGTACTTAAAGGAAATCACAATCTACCATAAGAATATGAACGCTACAGCAGTGCAAGAAGGAATTTTAGCAGGTAATCTTGTACAATCGAGGAATTATTTGGTTGTCAACACTGTAAATAACAAGCACGCAAATTACAGAAAGTGTTCGCTTGCAAACTATTCGTAACGCAAATGGTGTGCTTGGTACTCATCTCGCTGTTCCCGACATAATTCCCACAACCATTGTCGCTGCATCGACCGCCGCGACAATGTCTTCCAGTTCATTTGTAAAGAATTTAACAACCACGACGATAAGCACTGTTTCAACAACTCTTCGTACGACTACAGCAATGCCTACTATCCCTACCACACTCAAGCGTGAGTTACTTGCTTTACTCTTGCATGCGATCACTCTTTCTAACTAGTGATTTTGATTCACTTACTAACCATAGTTCTCTCTAAGGGATATTTACAACCACTGCCAAAACGTTACCTCCGGTGCTTTGGAAAATGACTAAAACTAACAGTTCAGCTTTAGTTACATCCACAACCGCGGCTATTACTAACGCTACAGCTAGACCATGGAAATTCCCTACGACTCCAACTCCCACACCGTTTAAAAACCTATTCGCTTACAAAAATCCCAATCACTACGACAGTAACGTGGTTAATGGTACGCTTTTAACGCTCATCGAGGACTACTCCCTATAAGTGTGCAATTTTAGTTGTAGATGACGCGGCAAATGTCATCAATGGGTCTAACGCCGTTGACGTGGGTTTTATGCAGGCTTTGGTATCCTATTTCAATGTTACCAACTCGACCGAGAACGCAACGGTCGATCCTCTAAGTTGTGGCCGGGTGAATATAATGGGCACGATCGTACAGGAATCGGCTCCGTATCTGTTTCCATTCATTATTGAATACTCACTGATTGGCGCTGCTGTAATCTACGTAATGTGGAAGCACATAGGCAGAAATCCTAGGTGAGGCCCAATCGTAAACAACTCAATTTCACTTGGGGCTGTTTCAGGTATGTAACGGAAGAGGACTTGGAGCATCGCTTGGAGGTGATGCTGTCACGTAGAGCGGTTGCGATGGCCCATGCTCAACACGGCCGCGTGGATTGCGTGGGAGCGTCCAAGGGTCTCTTTTTTGGTCTACTAATGCTAGTCGCGTCTTTGATATGTTTAATACTTTTCTTCGTATTAATCCGCCATCCTGACTTGGATCTCCTTGCCATTTATCTAGCGGACGTCTCCCACTGCGTCCTAATGGTGCTGAGCATCTTCGCGATATTCATCGGGTTCATCAGGTGAGTACTACGCAAAAGCTTGCTCGCAACATTCATCCTTCATTTTCATCCACGCTTTCACTTCTTGGGCATAGAACAAGTCTCATGCCTTCGGACCTTAATTCTAGGGTGCAGGCGCTTAAATTCAAAGTCGAAGAGCAAAGCGATCTCAATGACATCCTTTTACGCGTATCTGCATTTGGTTTGTTCCTGTATGCAGTTTTTAGCGTAATTGCTGGCTCACTAAATGCGTTCACCAAACAGCCCAATTTGCTCGTAATGATCACCGGATTGCTCTCTATATTACAGGTTGGTCTAATTCAGATAATACGCCGATTTAACACTTGTTTTAGGTAATATTGCAATTGTTATTCATTGCTGACGTGTCACGTCGTCGCGTTCATCTTCCTGAGCACGATCGCTCAAAACCGGGACGTCAAATAGTCACCTTTTTACTGATTTGCAACGTTACAATGTGGATAATATACACGTTCGAAACCAAAAAGGTCGTAGAAAATCCGGTTCAATTAGAATTTTATGGGTTTTTGGCGTGGGCCATCGTACAGCGTATTACATTACCGTTATGCATTTTTCACAGATTTCATTCCGCAGTTACATTAGCCGAAATTTGGAAGATGAGCTATAAAGCTCGACTGGAATAGATTCGCGCAATAGTAATATTGTTAAAAATTTGGCACAGAAAGATAAGACTACACGTACACTTTTGTCCATTGTTTTAACTTTACAAATATAAGTCTGATATTATTGCTCATTAGAAATTCTACTTAAAACATATACATACGCATATATATTTATATTGTTTTTGTTTAGAACAAAATCGTTTATTTATTATAACGCATTTAATCCTTAAGCTGCTAATAACGAACGTTCCAAATCATATAACCACTAATTTATGGTATTATTTCTATCCAAATGGCACATATTCGAGTTAATTTTATACCCTAACTTAGTGGTATACTTCTGAAAATGTTGGGCACACTTTCGCATGTACTAAAACATTAGGGATTAAATGAGATGCATATCGATTTCACAGTACGTAACGCGTTTAGCAACTCGAAATTAACAAAATTAGCGATAACGGGCGACGAGATTTGTGATGACCGAAGTACAAAAAGACTCGTTCCTACCCCATAAAGAGATGATGCCCAGTTTATTTGTGCCAAATCAAAATTGACTCACAGGCGTACTATGTAATCGACTCACTGTACCATTATTGTATATTTTCTTGTAAATATTTTCACATATCGATATAAGATTTATAAATATATGTACTATTTATTTTTGTTTTTAACAACAGATATCCACTGTTAGGAATGTCACGCGCAAAAGTTGTAGCTTTAGATTTCAATTCAGAATGTTTTTTACATAAGAGTATAAGTGATTTACATTTACAATAAGATTACCCATCCATAAATGTTCAAGAGTATAAATTAGTCGAAACGTATAGGTATATACAACCATAATCATTGTTAATTAAATACAGTGTTTGATATATGTGAGATAGTGTATAGTAGATCGCTTTATAATTTCAGAGAGATATTTTTCGTCCATGTCACCAGATCACTTAACGACGCGCGTTTCTACCATTTCAAAATCATCCAGCACAAAGTTTAAACACCACCACACACATGGTAACATGGACGCCATCTACCAATTTCTTTATTTAACAACAAAGCTATTGCTTTAATGAAATTTATCACACACACACATTTACGTAGTTGAAACAATTTCCCATTTCTACTTTTATACTATAGGAACTAAAGATCATTTAAAATAGACCTTAGGTGTTGAAATAACGTACTGGGTGTAATATATGTGGACCATTAAGTAATAAACCAATTACTTTTGGTACTTTTACAAATTTAACAGAATTTTGTAACTTAAGATATAAATGCGTTGTGCAAAAACGCGCACAACGCATTTTGTCAAATAAAAATTGTGATTGCGTTACCAAAAGATTATTATAACGTAAGCATTGTAAGGTATAAATAATTTTTTTGTGCATTATGTGTCTGTGGATGTGTTAAAGTTTCTATAAGAAAAAACAAATATGTCATGTTGCAGATTTAGAAATCTGATGGAGTCATATAGTCATATATATGTATATATTTTATTTATTGATTACCTTTGTAGTATTCTGACATTTTTTTTTATAGAATGAGGAAAACTAAACGTATCTACGTATTGCATTGTAGTTTACAAATTTATGCTGAAATGTCCAAATAACATTGATAATCTTTAACATACCTACTTATGTAGTATGTGGGCTTAAAAATCGTACTCAACACTGCCGTTTCTCTAAATGTTAGACGTTTATCTAAAATAATAAGAAAGTTCTTAAAATATTACTATGACGTGTACCATTAATTTTTCGAGTATTTTTCTGTAAACATTTTTCTTATATTTGATATTTAAGCAAGTTATGTGTACTATTTCTGTAATAAACGTAATAAACGAGTAGTTATACAATAAATATTATTATATTGTTTTCATGTTATCTAAACCCAGCCTGTTGTTTTGAACTCTCCTTCTGCAGGTGTCTTCTACTACTTAGATGTCAACGAAGCAAGTTTTACCATATTGTAAAACATCAATTTAATGATACAATTGTACAATTTACTGAGAGGATAATTTCAAATTATTCTTCGGCATTCATGTAAAAAGCTTTGTGTGTTCTTAACAGCAAAATCCACTCAGAACCGCCATTTTAGCAAGGGGTGGAACGGCAATGTCCGAAAAAAAACAGGCAGTACCTACCCATCATACTAAAAATTGGGCGTAATGCAATAAAGCTTTTTAAGCAGTATACCGATACCGTATAACATATATAATTGTAGTTCAAGAAACGTTTTACTAACGCGATATGATACCAATGGATCAAGTTGGCGTACCCTACTCCACACATGCATAGATTTCACATAGGTACGGGGCGGCTACCGTTTGGTTATCACAGGCATGTTAAAAATTAAAATGAACATTTTATTTTCAACAATTTTGTAATCTGCCAGGGTTGAGGGTTGCGTAGATAACTGGTCAATTGCATTTAGTCCGTCGTGCAAATAAGTTACACGGTTTGATCTCGTACAATCTCTTACAACGCCTAATTCGATAATTAAATACTCTCCCGTAAAATCTTGTTCTGTGTGAAATTCAAAACAATTATTGAAGATTTGCACATTTACTTTAACCAAAGAGTAACACTCTTTGCTTTAACCTCCATATTTTCCATATGCCTCTTCCTTATTCCTCGCGCGGCGAAGCAATTTCATCAAAAAGGGTAAATGTAAACATTAATTAAAAATTACAGTCTATTCAAATATACAACAACAACTACATCCTAACGATTTCTTTTGCGAGGTTTTTGGCAACAAGTAGTTTTTAATTAAAAAGACCCTTTAAACTCTCAATTTGTTTATTGTCAAGCTTCCCTATGTTCATTATTTAAGGATCAACGCCGAAAGTTGCCCAAGCGACGATGAGGTCCTGGAAAATGCATAACGAAAGTTGACTTGACCATACTGCAGCAACAGTAACTGTTTATCTACTGATTTAGACATTACCTTTTTATGAGTACTGTGGGTAATGTTTGGTTGAATACACTTCTATATAAAGATTCAATACTTAAGCCTATTATTTAAAAAAAAAATTGAGTAGTTAGATAAGAACACAATTTACACTATTTGAAGCTACATTAATAGGTACAATTTATTAAGATAAAGTGTACAACGAACAACGACAAAATTTTGATAAATTATAGTATATTAAGTATGGAGAACGGTAAGGGATTTTTACCGTTCGAAGACAATTGTTTGGAGGAGGAGCAAAGCGACGACTCCAATTATTGTCTGAGAACGGTAACCCTTAACGTTCGACGTACGTGCTTATAACATTTTTTGCGCGATCGAAATTAATATTATGCAATATAAATATGCACTAAGAAATTAACGAGTGTTTGATTCACATGTTGAATTATTTTGATTGATCTAAAATAGAAAAATTCAACTTAATGTAAGTACTTAGGTACTGATGAGATTGGAAGGAGCTTACATGTTGCAAAATGTCACATCTGATAGCAGGTGCTATGGGTCTATTAGTGCAAATTCTGCCTCATAAGTCATAAGTAATAACAAAAAAAAGATATGATAGCAATTGTGTTTGCAAGTGATGAATTTCAAACATACTTTTATGGTCGTGAAACAGAAATGAATACTGACGAAGATCATAGCCCTTTAGGTAGTAGGTATGTATAATTGACAAAGGAAGACCACCGAGACCATTTACTTTGGTTTTACTAATTATATTATGACTTTATAATGAACAGGAATCAAACGATATACCCGTATGGATCTACCCTCTACTTCCAAACAAATTTAATTAACCTACAGTCTGTGAATGGAGGGATCAAAATGTTAAATGAAAAAATTCTAATGCAATAAACAAGTTTCAAAAGATAAAACAGTAGGTATATTACACCAATTTCATCAGCAGACTTGACAAATAAGAGATACAAGTCCAGAGTCTATTCGAGTTACCGATTATTTTGATAATTTCAAAAATAATTTCGTATTTTTAGTAAATTATTGAATTGAATTTGTTTTGTTTCGAGTTTTTTAAGTTTGTATCGAGTATTTGTTTGTTACTGCACGATGGGTTTTGGCATTCAAATGCGTGTTACTGTACTTTTTCTGTTTTCATACATCTTCGTCTAAATATTTTGTGTTACCTGAACATAAGTAACTTCTTGAGATACTGTTATTATCAAACTAGCTGTAAGTAATTTTTGAATATCTTATTTGCTGGTTGGACAACATTTCTCTGCTTCCACTCTTGAATGCGGAGAAATGGAATTTGAATCCTGTTCTGAAGAAGAATCGAAAGTTAATGGTCCTAAGACGCTAGAACCTAATCAATAAGGAAGATAGGGAACAACTCAAAAATTCCGAAAGCCAAAATAAGACGAAAGAACATATTACATCAAAAGTTAAAATTTCGGACGGAAAAAAATAACAAAAATTTGCTGTTATAGTCAACACCTTATTCCGGATCATGGAAATAAATCATTTACTGTTGACAATAAGCGACAGTTAAGAATGTTGTTACCGACACACAAAAAGTCCTATAATTTTTGCTAAAAGAGTACGATTTTCTATTTTCAGAGCGATTTGTATTCTACAGGTCAAAATCTAAAAGAATTGCCGATATACGTTAACATATAGCCTCGGCACTATAATGAAAAAAAAAACCGCATTAAAAGCCCTATAATTGTTGCTAGAATAGTACGATTTTAGGCATTCCTTCGCTTTCCACCATGCCGTAAACATGTGAAGGCTCTAACCTTTGTTTTTCGAATTTAAATAGTCTACTTTCAAAATTACTTACTTCAACAATGATTTCACATTTTTTAACTCGTGCAATTTTTCGATTTCAATTTTTATATAATCTCTGGATGCCTGCCTATATTTAGGAAGCCTCTCCAATTTAATAGCCCTTAGATCGGAGTTTCAATGTATTCGTCCACAACTTTTATGCTTAAAACGCAACCCATGCAAATTTACATTTACCTATAAAACCAAAACTTAATTTACTATCCGTTTTCAACGTTCAAAATTTGCTCCCATCTTCAACGTTTAAATTGGCTCCGTCTTGACTCTTGAACGCTTCAACGGTGCCTTTAACTTTAATCTTAATTGCACAACTACTTGATAATGGCGAAACTAGTTGTAACATTGTTTCATAACTAAAGTTTCATGGGGAAGGTTTCGTGTCAACTTTAAACAAACTTTATTCATCCCATTCTAGAAAAAGTAAAAAACCGTATTATAACGGGAAAAAAATTCCCAGAAAGCGCTATAATTTTCGCTAGAAGATCACGATTTTCAATTTTTTGGGCGATTTAGTCTGCAGGTCAAAATCGAATAGAATTTCCGATATACGTTAAGATAGCCTCGGAACGTGAAAAGTTAATACATAGCGATCAAAAATGAGTGACCGTCGAGTCACCTTTGGAATTTTTGTTTACATGGGACATCGTGCTTAACTCGAACTTCCAAAGGCGACTCGACAGTCACTCATTTTTGATCGCCCGATAGGTGGAAAATCGTGTTATAATGATAAAAAAAACCGCTATAAGATTTCCTAGAATTGTACGATTTTCAATTTTCTGGGCGATTTGTATTCTGCAGGTCAAAATCGAATAGAATTTCCGATATACGTTAAGATAGCATCGGAACATGAAAAGTTATAGGTGAAAAACACAAAAAGCCCTATAATATTTGCTAGATTCTACACGACAAAATGTGGATATACGTAAAGATCGCTTCGGCACGAGAAAAGTTATAGGCGAAAAACCGTATTATAATGAAAAAAACCCACAAAAAGTGGGTGAATATTAAAACTTATCGTTCAAATTGGGGAATTAAGAAAATCTTGTGCTAAAAAGGATAGAGAGATTAATCAATTAAACGAAAATAGCATAACAACAGCACCGGTAACCGGTAGTACAAAATGATGCTCAAATAGCGGGATCAAGAAATGTGGATCGAGATACAAACATCAACAGTTAAACTGTGCAGTAGTTTCGGAACCAAAAGTAAATTGCGCTTAATGAAAAATATCGGCATCAGAATTCAATAAAGTATTAAAGGAAAAAATCAGTCCAATTGATCATAGTGTACAAATTTATTAAGTTGTTAATAATTCGAAGGGTAGACAAAAATGTAAGCAAGGAAGAGATAATGGGCGGAATTGAAAAATTTAAGGAAAGCATAAGGGAAATATTTATAAAATGAGGAAAAGACTTAAATCCTTTTGTAGAAATCATCTTTGAGGTGCGCCCTGAACTCCGAAAAATAATTGTACGAAAAAATATATGGTTGGGATGGAGTTCACATCTGGTAGAGGACCTCTCTTATGATGTGGTATAAATACTGGGGAACTGGGCACATGTTAAAACACTGCAGGGAAATGGAAGAAACCTGTGGTAGATGCGGAAAAAAGGTAGTACAAAATGATGCTCAAATAGCGGGATCAAGAAATGTGGATCGAGATACAAACATCAACAGTTAAACTGTGCAGTAGTTTCGGAACCAAAAGTAAATTGCGCTTAATGAAAAATATCGGCATCAGAATTCAATAAAGTATTAAAGGAAAAAATCAGTCCAATTGATCATAGTGTACAAATTTATTAAGTTGTTAATAATTCGAAGGGTAGACAAAAATGTAAGCAAGGAAGAGATAATGGGCGGAATTGAAAAATTTAAGGAAAGCATAAGGGAAATATTTATAAAATGAGGAAAAGACTTAAATCCTTTTGTAGAAATCATCTTTGAGGTGCGCCCTGAACTCCGAAAAATAATTGTACGAAAAAATATATGGTTGGGATGGAGTTCACATCTGGTAGAGGACCTCTCTTATGATGTGGTATAAATACTGGGGAACTGGGCACATGTTAAAACACTGCAGGGAAATGGAAGAAACCTGTGGTAGATGCGGAAAAAAGGACCATCGCATATAGGTATGATTGCAGAGCTACAAAACAGTGCTGCCCCATGTGCGAAAAATATAATGTATCTAATAATAAAGCAATTTTAAATACGGATTGCTTTTGCACATGAATGGAAACCCAATTAAAAGGTTTAGAAAATAGAATTCATTGAGAGAAAAACCAAATTTTGATCATGAAAATTTAGGGAAAGACAAGGCGGCTACTAACAACTTGGAAAGTGATAAAAAAAGAAAATAAACAATATATGTTTAATTCAGGAACCATTGTGAGATTTTATTCAAGATTCGGTATAATTAAAACATCCATTTTGATCGAAAATGAAACATTCAAATCATGTATATATAATTTATGAAAATTTAGAAGTAACCGCAACTGTAATGAAGCAACAAATAATTTAATTACAGTACAGTGCAAATGAACAAATTAGAATTGAATGCAGCAAAATCCGAGGCGAAACATCAAAGCAATTGAATTGGAAACCACACGCATTAATTCTGTTGCTGCGAAATGCAAAAAAAATTGTGGACAAATCTTAACCGGGACGCTGTTAAATTAAATTGGGGAGTAAAACGTAAAATTCTAAAAATTATTTATGAAGGCACTATCGTACCTGTTCTGGAGCAGAACTTTTGGAACGAGAGAATGAAAATGACGGAAAACGAATATGATTAGGTTGTCAAAGATGAATATCCATAGAAATTGCAAGACTGGTCTGTTTCTACGAAAGCTACTTGGATTTTAGCGAATATAAAATCTTTAGATTGGAGCAGATGAAATGGTTGTATGACGTGCAAAAGTTTTTATTGATAACATCAATTAAAAACTTTTGCACGTCATACAACCATTTCATCTGCTCCAATTTACATTACGTGCACACAGCCGTTCGTTACATAAAATCTTTAGATTTAGAAGTTTATGAATTTCTACGTTTTCATTTGTTCGGTAATTATTTAAATTTATACTCTGTGAAAACACTATTTGTTAAATAGTTAGTTACTTTTCTTTCTTACTCAACTTATGTTCCCTTTAGATATTTTAATTTTTAGTCAACATTTTCCTTACGATCCCGGATATATACAAATTATTGTAATGTCGGTAATTTCAAATAAAATTGTGTTGTGGTTTGTGTTTATCTGTCTATGAACACTTTAACTAGCAAACGCTTGGACCGATTCGGTTCAAACTTGGCACAATTGACCTATACGTCAAAACGGGCCGAATCCGATGACCCCGTATAGAATAGGGTCACACCGCTTTTCTAAATCCGCTTTATATCATAAAGTAATTAGTTTGGGAAGATTTTATTTTGCTTATAATAAATTATCACAATGTTTATTGATTAAGAATAGTATCGGGCAAAAACAAATAATAAGTAAATCTTCATACTTTAAATCAAGAGTACCTATTTCGTGCTTACCTACTTGTTTATTAACAAACATAAATTTCGCTATGAGGGTACTTACCATCCATTGGAAACACTTATTTTTGACACCCAGTGTGAGCGATTGCTTCACAGTTTAGACCTTTTATTACAATTATTCTTATTTTACTAGTATACAATGGAAGCCATATTTGGATAACAGTTCACACAAATATAGACTTCCTGTGCAATAAATAATAAACCTCTTTGGCACAACATAACAGAACTAAAGGAATTAGGTGCAAGATAGCTAAAGATCGGTGGAACTGACGTTTATGGTGACGTTATTAGGCGAGTTTTCCGTTCTTAAAATTGTACTCGATATTTCATTACTTTCAATCCATTTTGCGACTTCCAGTGGTAGTTTTGGTTTTACTTGACTAGCGTCGACTCCAGTTTTCTCTAGCAACTCCTTCATTACGTCAGCTACGGTACAATTCAGAAAACGTATCTTTACCAACGCAATTGCATTCACAAAATTGTCGTGAAGGTTTACAAAGCGATGCTCCATGAAGACGTCCTGTTCGTTCCAGTAGACAACCTAAAAGGTAAATTTTAATTATGCGGCTTGGAACGCGTGCTAATCAACGAATCCGCTAGGTGCTAGTAAGCTCGTCCACTATTAGCAAAGAGTATGTATACTCTTTGCTATTAGCTAGCAGGGGCGAAATTCTACTCACTTTAGTTTTGATTATGTATCTTTGAAATAATCTTAAAAATCTCCTATATCGCATCGTGGTTGCGCCTAAAGCAAATGCACCTTTTTTATTCCTAATGCACTGAAACAACCCTGTTCTCTCGTAAAAGTCGGCCCTAGCAAAGTCCAATTCTCGTATAAAGCGTGCATTATTCATATGATATAAAAAGGTGTCCACGTCAGTTGTGAGGCAGATACCTGCAACAAATGCCTAATGATTATGAGAAGATTTCGCAGTACATCGTGTATGACAGTCAGTGATAAAAATTCACTTTAAAGGATATGGCACTTGAAGTATGAAATTGTTTGGTGAAGTTGTACTTTGGTGGAGTCCAATTCAGCTGTGAGTATGGATGTGTGATGGTCGTGGGTTCGGTTGCTGGAGCATTCTTGGTTGACAACCCAGTATCATATTTTGACTGTGTGAAAGGCCATTGCACCCTTGCTCTCCCCCTAAAGCGCCACTAATAGTGACACATTTTAATACTTAATTGGGAATTGCACTAAAAGTGACACTCAATTTTCTAGCATGCAAGGAAAAATTTCTCTCACTTTTCTATGATTATTATAGCATTGAATAAGTAATTATAGTAAGAAGTATAACGGATACCGTTAATTTGTTCGCATTTCCAGTATTTTCTTTCAATTTAGACTATGCTGATTTAAAAAACTCGGTGGAGGAATTTTACGTCCCTCAAAGTTGGGTCAACTTTTTAGGGAAGCGTTCGGAAGGCCACCGAATTAGTTGGCACTTACTTGCCGGTCGAAATCTTCGTGTATTTTTGCAATTTCCACCATACCTAGCGGCGATGTAACGTGAGTCAATACTGTTCACATTGTTTATTTTCTTTAAATTGTATTGTATTAGACATGGTGACTCGCGCGGAAAGGAACAACATTTTACTACGTGTTTCATAGACTAGTCCAAAATGTCCTATCCGCAAATTCTCGTTATAGAGTGTTGCCTTTTTTCATATAATACTATTAATGAGACGTACTCACGTTCACCACCATACCTACTGTTGGAAAATAATTTTACTTTAACGAAAAAATAATACTTTATGAAAATTAATGTTTCCAATTTCTGTGAAACTGAAGCAACTACTGTGTCAAAATAATAAACGACACACTATCTACTTCATGTGGTCAGAAGGTCTCATTAAATTGAAAAAAATCATATCTTGATAACGAAGCATTTGCGGAGCATCTAAGGAGCACGTAGTAAAATGTTGTCCTTTTCCCCGCGGAACGCCCAGTTCTATTCGTCAAGGTTTTACTGTGCAACCCATTTCGTAAGAAAAGTTTTTAATTTTCGCTTCAGTATCATTGATTAAAATAACTAACAACTGGAACCTTCAACATTGGAAAATGAATAAGGAAGTACCAACTAAATAATTTATAAACAATGGCTACCACATAAGTTGAATGTTTCTCATTCTACGCTAGAACAAATTTTCTTTCATTAACATACATTAATTAAGTGTAATAATTTCTACAGTTTTCTGGAGAAATCAAAATAAAGATAAGTGCTTCCGCATAGTCGGATAATCTACATTTCGATTTCCTGGACGCATTGCAATAATATTATCGAACATTGAACATTTGAACATGATTTCTGCTCGTTTCAAAACTTAATCCAACAAACACTAGTACAGAATCATCTCTTCAAAAATCATACTCTGACATAGTTCTACGTATTTCCTTCTGAGTAGAATCTCATCTCCTGACTATTGTAAACTGGTTGTGACCTATGAACTATGATATGCTGTGCTCGTGAGTTGCCCTGACCTCAACCTTGCGTGACCATTAAAGACGAAATGAAATCAAGATAACTTTGTTCCAAGTAAATTACTGGAAGTACCCCACTACAACAATTTCTGCACAGTGGGGAATTTCATATCAAACTGGAAACGTTGGAACTGTCACGTTTGTCTAAAAATGAAAAAAATGCAAACAATATATGATTACAAAGCGTGATAGAATGATGCAAAACCTTGCTGAACCCGTATGAAATAAATCCAGTTGTGAAATCGATAGTGCGGAAGTAACTGAAAATCATTGCCAAGCACTCTTACCTTGTACTGTTGTTTCTTGCAAAATAGAAATTTTTGGTTTACATAGACGTGCCATAATTACACTTAGTGATATTCTCAAAAAATAGTGCACTTCTAAACATAAATGCAACAAAACTATTAGCACTAATATAACAGCAACGATATCACAGAACATTGTATTATTAAGTCGACTGGTTGACTTGATGGGAATTTATTTGATCAACTCCATCGTAGCTACACAAACGAAAGCCATAGCTCTAGGTCTAGCTGAAATAAGGAGATGTCAGAATTCACCTAAAATCGATCCTGTGAACGCTTGCGTATGACATCTGCATTTACGTACCCGTTAAGATTGTGCAAGTTCCGTTGTAAAGTAGATACAATATTCAAATGTGATGAGCAAAAAACGCTTTATTCACTTGCCTTATTACAATAAAAAGAATAGTAATGTAGTGTGGTAACATTACATGTGAACTACCTTGATATCAGGAGTAACGTATACAACGTTTAATTACATTTTGAGTTCATAAATACATGAGATGAGAGCCGCTGAAATTGCAAAGCCCTTAAATAATTAGCAACAATTAAAAATAATAAACAATTTTCTTGTAATTTCTACCAGGCTAGCAGAGGTTGATGGAGATGCATATAACTTTAATCAAAGAGTACCCTACTAGCAAATTATAAGTTTATAACATTGTTCTGAACAAAATACAAATCTGTATAGTTGGTTCTATAAGCTCAGGGAATCTCATAAAGTAACAAATGAATTATTGCAAAATTGATAACTTTCTCTACAGTAGGACTTGTAGGAAAAGAGAGCAATCTTATCGTACGAATTCTGGATATATCAAATAAAAGTAACAAGAGTCATAGGTATGTAATAATTATAAGCTATCCGATGCTGACAATTGTTTTTGCGTTAAATTGGTCCCCATAATGCAATTAAAATAACTATCTTGGAAAAAAAACAGTCATAATACCTCAAACATACAGAGAAATTACATTGAATCCACTAACGACTCGGAGATTTGTCGATCTGCAGTTGTTCAGTCGCCTCTTACGACACGCAGTGCCCTCTGCGGTAAGGCTATTCTTTCCCGACCTTACACGGGTATTGACAAATGAATTTAACGTAATTTTATAAAATGGTGGTGGTAATCCAAAAACAAAATCACTTATTAATTTAAGGTAAAGAACCTTATTCGGGCGTTATTGTAGCGAACATTTCAGAAAGACATCGAGGCGCCATGAAAGATTAGTCATCGACGATAAAGAGCAAAGACGCTAGAAAAATTAATTGACGTTTGCTATATAAACGGGTCGAGTTGTGTTTCAGTGAGTTCCTACATCGATGCGTTCTTGTTAGGTTATAAATTGTGAGCGATAAATTGTATTTACCTACTGTTGTAAATTAATCCATTTTAAGACTGTTGTAAATTTATTGTTAATTAACATTGGTGCATAAACCATGTAATTAAATTTACGTTACACTGGTTCAGGTGTGTGTTAAGTGGACAATTAGTAAAAGTTTATGCCGATAGTGACCAGATGTGCTTAAAAAAATGAAACAACTGCTGCACTTGATGCAAGAAATGAAAACTGAAATAAAAGTCGATCAAGATGTAATGAAAGCGGGTAATCAAACCATGGAAGCTAAATTCGGATCTGGTCAAGCTGAAACAAAGGCCGTTCGACAATCAATGGAAGCTAAAATCGAATCCGGTCAACAAGCCATGAAACCTAAAATAGAAGCATGTCAAGAGGCATGATTCAAGATGAGATACAGGGCGTCCAAGATAATGTTCATACGGTAGACACCGATAAATAGTAGGTATTAACTGAAGAACGCGAAAAGAGTGATGTGCCATTTGTGATGACACAAGATCTACTTACTGTTCCACATTCGGTCCGCAAAGAAGCCGCCGAAACATGTGAGGATATTGGTACGACGAAGGTTCGAGTTAAGCCACCGACATTCGCTGGAAAATCATTGTGGTCCGCCTACTTAAGCCAGTTCTAAGGCCGCCGCAGATACAAATAGGTGGTCAGAGGAAGAGAAGGCAACTACTTAAGAGAAGCATTGGATGTTTTCCGTACGATACCAGAACACAAGCAAAAGGAGTTCGAGCAAATTGTATCACGGTTGGAAGTTCGATATGGAGACGGAGACACACAGTTGCAGCAGGTGTATTACGCCCAATTAAAGAACCGAACAAAAAAATCGGGCGCAACGTTGTAATGAGTCGAAGCCGATATATCCCGGTTATTAAGATTGGCATATCCTACGGCCCTGAAAGCTTTAAGTATAGAGCAGCTGGCGGGGCACACGTTTATCAATGGTGGTCGCGATTTGAAAGTACACTCTGCATTTTTCTATGAAGTGTTCCATCTTGAGTATATATTGATAAAGTAGTAAAGAATTTTCATGTAGGTACTCAAGTAAAATTTTACTTGAGTACATGAAAATTCTTTACTACTTTACACTCTTTGCCTCTTGCTCACAAGCGGCTTAACGAATTTTTTTGATATTTAGTTAGTTCGTTATGGTGTCAAGGCTTGCACTAAGGATTGAATTTCTTCGCGTTAAAAAAGTTATAGTAAAACATCAATTTTTTTCATGTAGGTACCATAATTTTACATTTTTGCCGTTTATTGTGCTTAGGGCCTGATCTGCATATTTTGCGCCTATGCGCACCTCAAAATCGCCGCCAACCAAAATTTGTTTCCAGAAATATGCAATATTTTTTACTCTACAAAAAAGTGTTAATATGATTTTCTTTCTAAAATAAAATAACCGTTTTATTTTTGGAGAAATATATTTTTAGTAATCTTTCCGCATCAACAGGAGGTGATGGGGATTTATCTAATTTTACTTTGAAGAATATATTTACGTTTCAATTTGAATAACGTATTTCAAGTTTATTTTACAGTTTAAACAAAGAAATCCAATATAAAAACATTAAGAAAAATGGCTAGGCCTCCCCTTAATTTCGGGTTTTCAACAAAAAAATTTGCCACTATGGTGTCCGGGCCCGTATAGCCCCAAGCTAAATCCCGTCCTGATTGTGCTTATACAATTTGTATGCTTCTTATAAAATCAAAGACGTGTTGGGTTGTGTAATGTGCAAGCGCCGTGCTAATGCTTTCTTATTTGTAGATGGATTTTTGTTTGTTAAATGGCTGAAAACAAATTTGGCTGGAGTAACTAATTTTTTCGGACAAAAGGCTGTTAATAATCTATGAACTTTAAAGCCATTATCCATTTTTATATAATATAGGGGATTTACGATAATTCGACCGGTTTAACCTGCTTGGTAGATTTTGCTATGGTTACAATTATTGGGACAATTGTTTCTATGGTGATTTCTACCAACCCGGTTTAAACGGTTGAATTATCGTAAATCTCCATAGATACACGTTCGCAAAACTGTCGATTCGTCTTCTACTCCAAGCTGAAAACTCAAACATATTGTGAAAGTGAAACAGGCGTTGTTTTGTGTGCATTTATTATCTTTTTGGCACTAAATACGTACATATTCACAGTTCATAGGTACAGTCACGTACAAAATTAGTGATCTTCATTCTTCTGATTCCTCAATAATTTATGTTTTTGTATTACGTGGTTATTAGCTTTACAACTTTATGGATACCCAGGTAACCCATTGGAACCTGTGCTGCAGTGAACCCTGCGAGAATCAGTAATTTTGTTCGTCAAATAACATTTAAGGTAGAAAGGTACATAAGGCTATATCAGATCATAAATAGATATTTATACAATTATACAGTCTTCAAGCATTTGGCTCGTAAGATTGGTATGTGTAAGATGATCGTTTATGTTTCACTGTACAAAACAATAACATGGAGGATATCAATCCAAATAACTAGAAAATCAAACGGTAATTAATTCGTAATTAATTTGCTGTGGAAAAATTACCTGTACAAACGCCACCACCAAACCAACCACACCGACTATGTGTAGCCTTTGAATGAACCACATCTGAATTTGTTCGAAGCAACCCTTCGGATACCAATCTTCGCTATTTTGAGTATGTCCGCAAGGCTGAGTTTCCGTTTGATTTAAATACGCTGCAGGTAAACAACACGATTCGGGTACCCATCGTTCGTCCACCCAAGCATCTATACCGTACCAATCTTCGTAGTTTTTCACACCGCAGCAATGAACCTACAAATTAAATTTTGAAGTTGTAGAATCTAAGATTTTTCTTTAGGTAACATAAAATTTATTTTACTACAATCGTACATCTTTTTTGAATATAGCAAGTGGTACATAGGGGGGTACATAAGGTATACATAATAGCAACATGAAATACCTTTTCCATTACAAAGAATTAAAACAGTGTCGTATACCACAAAAACCTTGTGTACCTATATAAAAAATCTACGTCACTGACCTCTACGTAAAATATGCAAAAATTTCCCTTGTACCGCGTTTTATATCTCAGGTAGTTTCAGCAACTATCCAATTTTATTTCGGACATGTCGAGGCTGGATACCACTAAGCCACCCTCTATTTATTCATTATTTTATGGTTTAGATGTAGCTCAGTGCTACAATACAAGTGATTTGCAACATCAATTGCAACAACTTTCCAACTTCAAACGTGAAAAAGCGAGTGCAAAAGTATGCAAACGATGCTGAGACAAAATTTAGACAACAACGAATTACAATTTCTAAATTTACTCTACTTTAGTTTTCGACAATGATTATATAAGGTACTACTCCTAACTTAATGGCGCAAATTTTAATATATGTATAAGATAATATAATGTTAATATTATTCATCTGTGATAATATGAAAAATGTTATATAACAACAAACGACCACGAAAAACGAAACTCTCCTATTATAAATTATATACCTATAGAGTAGCACTAGAGTATAATAAGAAATTTGCTAATTCGTAATTATGCAAGCAGTCACAAGTACAAAAGTTTCAGGTGTTTGTTAAAAATTAAAAATTTGGTGGCACCTTAGAAATTATTCTATTTGTCAATAATTTGCCATTCATTTCATATGCAGACAGTAAACAATTTAATGCAAATTAGAAACCTTCGCGTTTCTTATCATTTGCCGTCTTTATAGCCCAGTTAGTGGATTTTATTATTTCTCATTAGCTACCTCAGATTGAAGTTGGTCCCAAATTGTCACCAAACTGTACGGTCCACTGGCGGTAATGTTATAGTGATGCTGTAATCCATATTGCAGTTCCTGCTGCAGAATATGGCCAAGTTTTTCACGAAATACGAACGCCAAGGATCCCATTATAAATTCGGCGACGAATATAAAGACTACCAAACTGAAATACTAATTGCTGATTATAATTCGATAGGTTTATCGTCACTGATCCGTACTGTTATTAACATCCAACGGCTTTGAAACCATGAGCCGCAACATCCACAAAAGGCGAGAATAAACGCTATTGTACCCACGGCAATTGCTAATGAATCCGCTCCAAGTAATGCATATTCAGGTAACAAAGTCGCATATCCCTCGTAGGCTATTCGTAGCCATAAACCGACGCCGAGTATTCCGCATCCTGTTATCTGTATGGGAAATTATTCTGATTAATATTAATTCGCCGCGCCGCTTTAAACAACACATCCTTTTATTTTAAAAGATTTTATGTGTGGGAACTCGAAGGGTACTTGATTGAATTGAAAACACTCACCCATAGAATTACGTTCAACCAGCAAAAAATGTAGCGTACACAAGTGTATCCGCTTTTTGACATCTTCTATACGCACGTCGCACCGAAATTCGATCTGGAAATTTTCAAAAAATTAGTTCCATTTGAATCTGGCAGATGTCTCTGGTTAAGACGGTGCCCAAACGTACCTAACAAACACGCGCCGCGTTCCCGACTGATTTTATAAATAAAATTCGCGCACTTAGAGATCAAAAGGTCAAAGTATAATCATTACTTACGAGTATAATATTTCATGTTTATCAGATTCATTGAATTTAAATTACGTTGACCAACTTTGTCTTTTACAATTTTTTGCGCAGCAATGTGGAGCAAATGGCCCAATTGACATTTGCTTATCTCCTACTAAACTAACACCCTTATCGGTAACATAACCGTTTGTATGTGAGTTCTGTTTAATTTCAACATGAGTACTAAAAAATGTTAATAACAAGATAATTTTTTTCAAAAAAACGCGGAAATGTCAACGCGACCTTTAATTCGCTCCGGCCTTCACCGAGTATTTTACACAAAAACGTACAAGTAGGTTTTTGCTGCTTATGAAAACGGGTCAAAAGGTATTTAAATACCTACACACCTTTTGTCAAGTTAACGGTTTAAATCCAATGGCGCATCTGTGCACATTTACACTTAATATAAAATCACATCGTACACGAAGACACTTTAACTACTTGCGGCCTTTAACGTAATTTCTGAATGAATGAACGTGCGTAAATACGGCGCAATGTAATGGAATGAACACGATAAACCCGTTCAAGTTGACCCAAAAGAATATAAATCCATGTTTAAACGTCCCACTCAAATTGTGCGCGTACCTTCATCGTACGCTTCCGCGCGCTCTCGTATCGCGGTAATAGACACTTAAAAACTATTTAAAATTATTGGAGCGGTAACTGTTGTTGATATTTGATAACTATAATTGAGATTTTTAATTAGCGGTTATTGAATTTAACCTCTTAATAGGGCAAAGCGATAGCTAATTACGACACGGTTGACATCTCAAATGTTCAAGGCGCGTTCCGCCATTGGCGGTAACTTTACCTTGTTTGCTTAGTCAAGCGCGTGATCTTCGAGAAAAGAATACTAAAAAAAAAATTTGGAAGCTATGACAAATACAGGAAATACTCCGCCGCACGAATATTACGAAATTATTTATTCGTGGAACGTCTCCAGATTTTGAATATTTCCATTCTTTGCGTGGCATTTTAGTAGGTAGTTTGTAGCTTTATTTATCACAAATAATAAGTGTAATTTTCGAACGCGATATAGTCCGCGAATTTAGCAATCAATGTTGTACCTTACCGCAAAATGTTGTAGTTCAACATACGGTTCTTGCATTCAAATTCAAATTCCTTAAAAAACAATCACAACACTTCTTCATTTCCTTCATGTTCCATTCAACATTATCATTTTCCCTGACTGCCTCGACAAGATGCACTTTCTGGTGTATTTTCAGATCAGTGACTTTTGAACATTGCATTCATTTTTCATTTCCAACTTTAAACTTGAAAATTTTGTATTCTCAACCTATCGTTCTCCTCCTCAATTAAAAATGAGGTTATAATATTGCGGTAATGCACGTTTTGAAGCTCCAGTAATTCGAATCAAGCAAAGAACTGGCGATTGCGTGGTACCTACTGTACAATTACACCCCTGGCTGCAATTTTGAGAAGTTTTGGTGAGACATGTATAGCAATCCTCGTTTGCGGGGGTTGTAAGTGTTATAGTATATCGATTCTTTCTGTTTTAAGATGGATTAGATTTAAATGATGTATAAACAACCACCCAAATAATAATCCTTTCCAGATTAAAATTACGTAATTTTTTACTTCTATAGTAGGTAATGCTCGCTTGTAGGGGTTGTAACATTTGTAGTACACGTATATTATTATTTTTTGCTTTGATAGATTATGTTTAAATGATCCATAAACAAATGCACTCTAAAAATAAAGTTATTTTTCGGATTAAAATTACGTAATTTTTTAGGAATTTCACAGATACACCGCATATTTTTATTTCTTTGGTAGATTACGATTAAGTAATCTATAACTAACACTGCAATTGACATAAATAAAAATAAAGATAGTCATCTTTCTTGAAATGTATGTAATTTTCTAGAAAACTCGTCATTTTTTAGAAAACTTTAGATGCATTGATTCATCAAGTCAAGTAGCTTGATGATTTTCCAGATTACATTACTCGATATCAACTCATTTCAAACTACTTGATTGATTACTTGATATAGGTAAATATTTTAAGAGCAAAGGTAAAAGCCATCTATGTATACTGTATACTAATCGAAACGGAGTAGAATACAAAATCTGGCAACCTAGTTTCATTTCAAAAAGGACATGCAGATTTGTTACTTCGTAGCTGCTCCGCAGTTGGTGGAATCGTGCAATAGTACACGACTCTTCATAAATTCAAGCAGCTTGACGAACTAATTAACATTTCAAGTAACTGGACATATGAACACTCTTCCCCTGACTTAACAGCCAATTTCCACTATATGATTTGAGCTTGACTTGAATTCAAGTCGATTTAAGTAAAGTAGCTTGATAACCCAGTAGTGATCTGCAGCTTGTTTGGAGGCCACAGATGACTTATGTATATTTTCAGACGCCTAGGTCGCTGAAAAGGTGTCAGACGCATCCAAACTCATTTTTTTAAAGTTCGTAAGTATAGGTAAGAATGTTCAAGTGCTAAAGAATAATTTCGCCTGAAATTCTAAAATAGCTCTGGCTCGTCTGTGAATACCATTCGATTTGGTTACATACTAACGTACCTGAAGACAATTTCAACTACATATTTAAAGCACGGAAGCACCGCTGTAAAATGGCACCTGCAGAATTGCGAACTTGAAGCCTAGATTACACTGAATATTGTTTCAACATTGTTTTAAAAATTTATTGAGTAAAGCGTCACGATAATTCGGAATAATCATGTAATTCCCTTCATCAAAGTTTGTGTTAAGAGAATTTCGACATTTGCTTTCATTATGGATCTCGACCTATAAGTGAAAACGCAACAGGAACAATATAGAGGAAGTATAAAACCTTACTTCTTCTGGATGGGGTACAAGAAAAATTTATTTGGATAGCAATGGCAACCTTTTTGTTAACTCATCGCTTACATTTAGCTTTATAATTGTCTTCGTTTCCTTATAATTTCAGATTGGCCATTTATATTCACTTTGGATTTCTACCCAAGAGCAATATAGACGAGGTGGAATATCCCTTATTTCAAATAAAATTTTCTTGCAGATTATTTACATTTTTTAAATCTGAAAGCCTTACCAATTTGGATGTCCTTTTTGATCATATAATGCCCTCATATTCGTGGCCCTGTTCGTGGCGGACGTAAATAAAATTTTATTCAAAAATGAATATTTATTGAGTGTCCTAAAATCGCAATTAAACATCTTCTGTTGGGTAGTAAAATCTCAATTAGAATTAGAATGAACTAGTTACTAGAGCAATACATATTTCTCCCTCAGTGATTTGTAGGTTTTGTACTTCCAATGAGATTACCTTGATATCTCGAGCCGGTCAAGTCCAAAAACTTGATTTTGGCATAAATTAACCTAAACTTGAAAGCTATTTAGAAAATCCTTAACAGAAAAAGATTACTTGTTTATGATTTTCCAAATTCCTAGGTTATCATATTTTGTTACCGTTTGATTTATTGTTGTGACTTAAATAATTATGGCTTGACTTAGGTAAAGCTTAAAATAAAATTCTTGGCGATAGGAACAAAAAGTTAAAATTTACCTGATAGATGATCAAATTTAATTGCGCCACATTCGCAATATTACATAAAAAAATATGTCATGTCAGTCAAGCATGTATCTGCCACACTGCCTTATAATTGGTTTGATAACTCCTGTGGCCGGTGGATACGGGGTTCCTGCTAAAGTGGGACGAATAGTCCCATGCCCGTCCCGTAGGTCGTAGAAAGCGGCCAATGGATTTCTAATGGGAAAATGGCATCGGAGAGAGTTGAGTGTTGTCTCAACACATTATTTTTGCTTTTGCATCACAGTAGACGGTCCTTACGTATCGTTACTTCTCCTTTTTCTATTGTTTTTGTTTAGGGCGCCGCGCCGATCGTTCAGAAAAAAATTAAGCAAAAGATTGTCCTACGATAAATAGTTTCAATTCTATCCTCCAAAATTATTTAAATTTTTTGTCATCAGCGTCTTGTTTTTCGTTTAATTCGAGAACTTTTTACTTTACAACCCTGGTCATTTCAAGTGGACAATCGAATTTTTCTCAAAAGTACCCGTGCACCAAATTTCAACACAATCGGTCGAGAAAACAAAACTATAAAGGATCTGAGGATCCTAAATACATGATTGATTTTATGTAAATTATGACATCAATGCGTATAAAAAGATGTCACATTTTTGTGAATATACACTGGTACACCAGTAATAATTGTAATCTTCCAAAATTATAAGAAAATTTCTTTAACCTTCACTTTACGACATAGGTGTATCTTACCATTTCTGCAAAAACATTAAAAGCGTCAACGAACTCGTATAATCCAAACCACGTCGCTGCCAAATACCAATTCAAACCAGATGCAAAGTATTCTAAGAACTCAGATATTGGAATATTGTTTGGCTACGTTAAAGCATTTAAATTGTTATGGGCTTGAGGTTGCTCTGGATTGAAATGGCATTTGTTTGTATGTAAACCATCATCGCGAGGTTTGTGATGTCTGAATAAATTTGTTGTTATTACGAATGACGGCAGGTAAGCTTTTATAGAGATTTTAATTATATTTCTTTTACGAATCTATTTTTAGTTATACTATATAAACAAACTCGAGCGCTGTTGAAGTCTTACTCTTCCATGAGGATTGCGCAAAAGATCATATGAGTATGCGGATAGTAAATAGTCCTTTGTGAACTCTAACAAGTTCCAAAAGTAATCGCGAACGATTTACAAAAAGCGCATTTCCACAATAATAGTCTTTTTTTCCGAAAAAATTAGAGTTAGACAAGTTCCGTTCAGCCATTTAACCAAAATGATGACGATTGACAAACAGCAGAAAAAATTCCTTCTTTGGTGCAAGTCTTGCCACCATAACGAACTCATAGTAAAAGTAAAACAATAGCTCTTACGATAAATATCTACTAGCGACACAGCCGTAGGGACGGACAGACGCATTTTTGTAATCTTTGTGGAAATGCGTTAAAAAGACATTTATCACTAAATTTGGCCACAAAATGATGATAGCGATAGCAGGATAAATGAAGATTCTACGGCTGATGCACATAAATTTATAGAACTTTTCAACAACAAACCATTTCCCGACCTAAAACAAGTTATGGGACTTTCTACGGGAATTATAGACCATGACGCCATAGATTGTTATAAAGTGTTTTGAAGTCCGAGTAAAAATAAGAAATAAACCACATGGCTCCAACCTTAGATCATATATACTTAAGGCTCCAACCGTAAAGGCATAAAGTCGGCCTGTGTGGCGCAGTTCAGTTGAAGCTGGACTGTGGTGCTAGGGTCCCTGGTTCGAATCCGGGTTCGGGCATGGATATTTGTAAATGTATAGTGGGTTGGGTTGGTAGAGCAGCCTTGGCTGAAACCCCGCCCACTCAAAAATAAAGGCTAAATAAATAAAAAAAATAAATAAATAAACATAACCATTCCATGGCAGAAGGTTGTATTTGTATCTGAATAAGGTGAAGCACTAATATCGTTGAGTGAAGGATTAGTTTAATTACTCAATGCTAATATCGAACCGTGAATGAGAATGTAACATTTACCTGTACAAACGAGTGGATAACATGAAATCGACAATAACTTTTTTTTAATGGAATGTGAAACCTACAATGCAATCATTAATTTTTGACGTAGGTAAACAAGTAATGCTGATTGTGAAACGTTTCGCATGGTAACTATTATAGTTCCACAGTTTGCTTTGTGAAATTGTGTAGTTTTGAAAGAAACGCCCTTGTTCTCACATAGGTCACATGTTTATGGATTCCATTTGAATTACATTCTTGATTTGTATGACGCTTTTTGACGTTATTCGTAGCAATGAATTCGGTGAATTGCGTCATAGGTGTAATAGTATATCAAAATTACGATTACACCATAACACTCCGTGGGCCAATTACCAATATCGTCATCATGACTTATTAATAAATTCACCTCCAAATAATTGAATACTGCAACTTTATCTGCTGTCATATTTAAATCAACTTGCGCCTAAAAAGATTAAACCCCTTTCTGTTTTTAGATTTTATTACTGACACTAAATTAGAATGGCATATTTCAACAAAAAATGTTATGAATTTTGTAAACTTCATCCGTGACACACGAGTATTTCCACCGAAATTCTTTTGGACATCCCATTTCACGAATTTGTTGTTCCGATTATCCATCAAAAACCTTTTGGCTCTTCACCCTACGATTCTAATATTTCAAATCTCAATAACTCGACTAAATTTTGCCGATTTCAATTTCGTATACAAGGTTTCTCAACGAAAAAAGTTATTTATTATACAAGGGACGCAAAGCGGAGGGAGACAAAAAACCGAGAGCTAAAATCTAACATTTTTCCCGTGTATAATACACTATTTTTTTCTGTGACGGGGAAAACGATACATTGAAGTCGTATCGATTTATAGAAATTTGAAGTTTTAAACTGCAGATAGGTTGTTGTACTTCTCGCGACAATATACGAACTGCGTTGCTAAGGAAACCTTTACTCAAATATCTGTCAATTCAGTTTTGTCATTTTATTTAAACATTTCGAATTTAATGGTTGTTTAGTAGTTATATTGAATGATATAAAGTTAAAAATGTCTGATTCTGAAATTTTCTCTGATTTCACCTGAGTTAGTAGAAGCAGTGAAAGTAGCCTCACAAAAATTGAATATCTATCTTTACTTATGTATATGCGAGTATATCCGGGAAAAAAGTAATTTCATAAAAAGTGACATTTTATTACCTATCAACCTCGCTATCAACAGAGATTTTCCCGTCACAGAAAAAATAATTGTTTTTGCATTAAAATTGGCCCATAGTTGTGGATCATAATTTATCTGCATTATTCATTTTAAAGCTTCTAATCCGCAAGGAATTAGATCTATCGTAAACACAAAAAGGTTCAAAAATGCGGGTAATGACGATAATACTCTAACTCTAACGTCTAATAATTTGGGAAGTGTAGTCGAAAAGTCATTTCAATACGGATAAAATTGACAGTGACATTTTTCCTGTGACAAAGAAGTTTAGGTGGTGTTTCCATCTCTAACCTGGGGGCTTCATAATTTTTAGGGTATCTATTCACTTATTTGATATAAATATACATGAAATGGGTAAAAAATTGACTGTTTAAGATGTTTTGTGTTCCCAATTCAACCGTCATATTCGATATTTTTTTGTAATATTTCTGTCTGCAAAAGTCGAAAATTATATAAAAAGTAATGAACATGGACTTATGTACTTTCAAAGATATAATTTTTCAATAATTTCAGATGATTTATGCTAACATCTGTGTGCGAAAATAGCCACTAACGCTAATTGTGTTTTAATGTAATGTAAGTAAAACCTTGAAAGGTATAAATTATGGTTATGGACAGAACAATGAAAATCAATGTTAACTTGGAGATACTAAAATTGTTTAATTTCTAACAGTAATTCCCAGCGAACTTTGAGCCATATACCACTACAGTACTGTTATATAGGTTGCATGCGTCCCAACCCCAGGGAACAAAACACATCCTATGCAAGTAAGTGCTGTTGTAACTTTACAGTTTCGGCACTGTTATGTTCCAAGAAAAAATGTTCACAAATGGTTCTAAGTTCACAAGGAATTACTGACAAAATTGAGTGCAAGCCTGTTGAGGACCCAGAATAAAAGAGGGATAATAAATAAATAAACACCAAGTATATTTTTGTATCTAAAACTTGAACGATTGTCAATTCCATACTTGTAAAAACTTAAAAAGTCCCGAGATGGTAACAGTTTGAAGGGAAAAATAAATAGTTTATTTAAATTTTTCAATAAATAACTCAATGAAAATTTCGAGTGCTAAGCCCTTATCGTTGGCTTTTGCAGATGCATAAGTAGCAGTCTAATTTATTGTTAGCAGTCGATGCTTGCCACTTTCTAAATCTCACTGAATGCTTGTATAATAGGAAAGGCGAAATAACAATGAGACTGCATCAGCTGAACAAACCCAATCAACGTTTCAACACGATTCCCATTTAGACAGTTCATGCCTTCATTACAAACATTTCTATGTCAACGGCTTCCAAACGTGACTGCGAAATTCAACAAGCATTTCGATTAAGGCATTGTTCGAATTTGATAGTTTAAAAATAAACAATGACGCCGTTTAATATTATTTTTATCTATCATTAATCATCTTCGTATTTCTGGTTTACATCATTTATAATTGAAAACATATACATGTAAATGTTAATGAGATATTTAAAAGATGAATCAACACCATTACGTAGTTGTTTAATATGCAGCTCAGGAACTTACAGGCTGTTGACGGAAGTGGACATGGCATCATTATTGTCATGTATTACTGAATAATTTGTTTTTTCTTGAATCGACAGGGTTGTTAACAAATTACATATCAACGAATACTCGTATTTCAGTTGACTGGAAAAATAAAGGCCATTGCAATTGTGTTTTTATTCAATGGTTTGATGCACTTTGAGATGTTGAATACATCTACGAAAAAATAAGAGAGTAACTTAGCTAACCAACCCCTAAAATGGATCTAAAAAAGCGACAGAGCACCTCGGTGTGACCCTACGGGGTCATTGGATTTGACCAATTTTCAATGGGCTTGTTACATGCGGTATATAGGTTAATTGTGCAAAGTTTGAACCGAATCGGGCCGTTTGCCAGTTATCAGGTTCACAGACAGACAGACACCATTGACTCCCCTAAACAGTTTACATCGCTTTGCTTTGTCGCTTAATAATGCCGCATTGAATATGTGTTGAAGAAAATCCAATTTACCCTCACCGTCATCTCGCATATTTGCTCACGCGACACGACGATCGTTGCCTTGTGTACAAATTTATTTGAATTCTGTTTTCCCCTTTTTCTACTCAGATCTAGTATTAAATTTTGATATAAATTTGGTTAAACTTGGTCAATTTTCCAGAAATGTAGGCGGTTCAATTAGTGAATTAGTAGTATCAAATTTCATCAGCAAAAAAAATGCGTGTAAGTGACGAAAGGATTCTGAAACAAAATGGCTTACGAATTAGGTACGTGCACAGATAAAAATTTTTTTTCAAACAAAAATCACATAATACCTATATGACTTCTAGAATTTTGTTTTACATTTGTTAATATTTCCATAATATTTACATGTGACTACAGCCCGTTGTACATAACCTTAATCCAAATACAATTTCATTACCTACCCACATAAAAAAAGGATATGGAGATGGAAAATCTTATAAAATGTCGAATTAGTGTTTTATCCATAATATTTGCAACTGAAAAATAGGCGCAATCAAAAAGCACGGTGGTTATGGTCAAGAAGATGGTTACAACGAAGAGATGAAGGGTACGGCATGTCTAGTATGATTTTTAACGAGTTAAAGTGTGAAGATCCCGTTAGTTTTCAAAACTATACCAGAATGAGTGTGTCTGTATTTGAGAAATTGCTACATGCCGTTAAACCAATAATTACAAAGCAAGATACTGTGCTACGGGAAAGTATATCAGCTAGAACACGGTAAACAATACTTAACTTACTAGATTAAATGCAAATGTTATACTAATTTGAGTTAATTATAGGCTATTGTTGACTCTAAGATATCTGGCTACTGGCGAACGGTATATTAACTTACATTACAGCTTTCGAATTTCTGTGCCATCATTCCTGAAACTATAAATGCAATTTATGCCGTTCTAAAGGTACCTTTACACTATAATATATCTCATATGATTTTTTATATGATATATGATATTTACTACCAACATATTTTTCGTATTACTTTACACTTGACAGGTTTTTCATATGACTTTAATACAAGAAGTTACGAAACCTATATAACTTCTCTAAATTAAAATGTTCCAAGTTCCAAGATTGGGCTACTAGTTCAAAAGTTACAGCCCTTTGAATTTTCTTTCGAAATTGGTTTCTAGTCTATAACTTTTGATTGAGAAGTCTGATCGAAAAAGTACGAATTGTTTTGGATTCTACGCACCAAAATTAATAAGAAAAAGTGTTTTCCCGAGAAATTTTGGTGCAGTCGATTTTTGTAAAAAAGAAAGGTTATACACTGCCTTTTTTTGAACCCCGAAAAAAAATTGTTTCAGATCGACCCGGAAAAAAAATTTTCTTATAGAATGTGGCCTGTAGAATCCATAATTTCAAACAGTTCCAAGATTGGGCTACTAGTTCAAAAGTTACAGCCCTTTTAATTTTCTTTCGAAATTGGTTTCTAGTCTATAACTTTTGATTGAGAAGTCTGATCGAAAAAGTACGAATTGTTTTGGATTCTACGCACCAAAATTAATAAGAAAAGTGTTTTCCCGAGAAATTTTGGTGCAGTCGATTTTTGGTAAAAAAGGAAGGTTATACACTGCCTTTTTTTGAGCCCCGAAAAAAAAATTGTCTCACATCGACCCGGAAAAAAAATTTTCTTATAGAATGTGGCCTGTAGAATCCATAATTTCAAACAGTTCCAAGATTGGGCTACTAGTTCAAAAGTTACAGCCCTTAGAATTTTCTTTCGAAATTGGTTTCTAGTCTATAACTTTTGATTGAGAAGTCTGTTCGAAAAAGTACGAATTGTTTTGGATTCTACGCACCAAAATTAATAAGAAAAAGTGTTTTCCCGAGAAATTTTGGTGCAGTCGATTTTTGGTAAAAAAGGAAGGTTATACACTGCCCTTTTTTGAGCCCCGAAAAAAAAATTGTCTCAGATCGACCCGGAAAAAAATTTTCTTATAGAATGTGGCCTGTAGAATCCATAATTTCAAACAGTCCCAAGATTGGGCTACTAGTTCAAAAGTTACAGCCCTTTGAATTTTCTTTCGAAATTGGTTTCTAGTCTATAACTTTTTATTGAGAAGTCTGATTGAAAAAGTACGAATTGTTTTGGATTCTACGCACCAAAATTAATAAGAAAAAGTGTTTTCCCGAGAAATTTTGGTGTAGTCGATTTTTGGTAAAAAGGGAAGGTTATACACTGCCTTTTTTTGAGCCCCGAAGAAAAAATTGTCTCAGATCGACCCGGAAAAAAAATTTTCTTATAGAATGTGGCCTGTAGAATCCATAATTTCAAACAGTTCCAGGATTGGGCTACTAGTTCAAAAGTTACAGCCCTTTGAATTTTTTTTCGAAATTGGTTTCTAGTCTATAACTTTTGAATGAGAAGTCTGATCGAAAAAGTACGAATTGTTTTGGATTCTACGCACCAAAATTAATAAGAAAAAGTGTTTTCCCGAGAAATGTTGGTGCAGTCGATTTTTGGTAAAAAAGGAAGGTTGTACACTGCCTTTTTTTGAGGCCCTCAAAAAAAATTGTCTCAGATCGACCCGGAAAAAAATGTTTCTTATAGAATGTGGCCTGTAGAATCCATAATTTCAAACAGTTCCAAGATTGGGCTACTAGTTCAAAAGTTACATCCCTTTGAATTTTCTTTCGAAATTGGTTTCTAGTCTATAACTTTTGATTGAGAAGTCTGATCGAAAAAGTACGAATTGTTTTGGATTCTACGCACCAAAATTAATAAGAAAAAGTGTTTTACCGAGAAATTTTGGTGTAGTCGATTTTTGGTAAAAAAAAGGTTATATACTGCCTTTTTTTGAGGCCCGAAAAGAAAATTGTCTCAGATCGACCCGGAAAAAATTTTCATCTAGAATGTGGCCTGTAGAATCCATAATTTCAAACAGTTCCAAGATTGGGCTACTAGTTCAAAAGTTACAGCTAGGGAATGCAATCCCGCAGCAAAATCTAAATCCCGGTATTTGCGGGATCGTTAGATGTTAATCCCGCGGGAACCCGGTATTTGCGAGATCCCGCAAAATTTTAAATAAATTGGCAAATAAGCAATTTTGTGCGGTTAACTTCTGTATTAAAATAAATCGCTAATTATCACAATAAGTATTCAACAAAAAAAGTACCTTCAGGCTAACTTAGAACTCAAAAAAATCACCTGTAAAGCACAAATAGGTGAACTTTTAAAGTGCTTCAAAAATCATAGTACATTTTTAACGAAAAAAGTTTAACAATTATTTTAAAAATAATTTCTCCGTTATGCGTTTCATTAACAAAGCAAACAGAGTCGTCCCCTTGGTCGACATTAAGGATGAGTGTACCCTTATTTGAAAGGTTACCCCAAACATTTGAAGGGTTAATTACCAATCAAGACACTATTTGACAATGTGTGTCTGAAAACACCACTACAACCAGACAACCAAATACCAATATAGGTACTCGTAAATATTTATTGCTCGATTTATTGTTTATGTAATTTATTCTTTCATTAGTAACTAATATTCCTATAATCATTGATTATACACACCTACAATCAATGATATAATCAAAAGTTTACTGGTTTACTCAAGTATTCAGCTTTTTCAGATAAGTACAACAGCAAAATGCGAAAAGTAACCATAAAAGGGCGGGATCACTTGGATATTTAAAATAAGTCATGTCATTTGTCATGCAGAAATAGAAATATCCTATTCCACGATTTACGTATTATTTCCATATTATTTCCTTACGATTTGTCTTATGACAGCCATAATACCAAAAATAGTATAGTGTAAACACAAATCTAAATGCTTGTTACTTATCATATGACAAATCACATGAGAAGTATGATAGTGTAAAGGTACCTTTAAAGCGAAAAATTATACTGTTTTAATACTTGTTTGATCCAAATGCAATTTTTCTTAAATATATAGGATGTGATTGCATTAATGAAATCCAAATCTTTAAAACAAACCAAAATTATATTCAAACATTTCACTGTATTCAAGCATATCTACTTTTCCAAAGCATATTGCAATTTTGATACAAGATTACTTTTTAAAACTAGCAAAGGTTTGTTTGTAGTGAATCTAATAATAAACTTCACACGAAGAAGTTATATTTTAAAGTAAAAATGAAAAGCTTAAATACAACTTTATTTATTTTTATATGAAAACATTTTACTTTTGTGCCAATATATAAGACTCTTCGTTGAGGAAAACGATTTGTTTTACTTGATAATAGTATATTTAAACCAAGAATATAATTCCTTGCCAAGCTCGATAACGTTCAACCCCATGCGCATTTTAGTAGATGCAGCGTGTTAAACTACCAGACGGTAAGCACCTGTCTATGTTAACAATGTTCATATTATACCTGATATATTTATAGCTTGGCCCGAGGATGGTTTTTTAACCGAAATCGATCGCCAAAGAAAAAATAATCAATAAAACGTTACTACAATTCTATTTATTTATGTAGAATAGTGCCTTTGAAATATTTCTGTTGCTTAAGTCTCGAGTGTAGAAACTGAATGTATCTACCGAGGTATCTACCTACCAAGCAAATGATATGATTCGGATATCAAACAAATAATACTTAAAGGGAATATACATCATACCTACTTGGCTAAAGGAAAAAGTTGTGTTGTATCAAGAAAATTTGTAGGGTGGATAGAAAACGTAAATTTTGCTTCAAGTAAATCTTTATTTTCTTTCAAGAAAACTAAAAATTGAAATTAAAATATACACAGTGTTAATTGGAACATCACAATTTCGATAATGAGAATATTTAATCTTGGGTGAAATCATGTAAACTCTATTAACAATGCATACCCAATCTTGAACCAAGAGTTTTCTTCAATATTTTAAGAATTCGATGTATTTAGCTGTAGAATATGTTTCTTTTTTTAAAAATGCATAGAATTTTATAATAATTAATCATTTACTTTGAATTATTAATGTCTGTTTGAATTGAAATTATAATTTTGAATCTTTGCTTATATAGAAAACAATCATTTGATTAAACCAAGTACTAAAAATTATTTTAAGGATTTGCTTTTATGCGTGTGGGTCTCGGTGTGGGTATGGTCCACATAAATAATTGCACCACAAAATCATCTTTATACTCGAATTGCACCAGAGAAAGACAATTAGTCTTTAATTCGTTACATGAACTGCATATAAAAATGAATTCGGCGAATGTGCATCTAAAGCGACCGATAAAGAAGGTATTTCTGCAAATAGACGCGTTTTAAATTGGTAATTGTTTGCCCCTGGTGGTGCAATTCGTGTTACCCCCGTGGGTCAGTATAGGGGTTTCAATTCACTAATGAAACTTATAGGATTTGCTTTGTTATAGGTATTAATAGATTAATGACCAAACCAAACTTATACAGATCAATTAAATAGAAGGTCACATTAGGTACTATGCACCCATACACCTACACAGTATCTGGATAGAAACCACAAAAATTTCAAGGCAATTTCTCGTACAACGCAGTACCAATTTCGATTTATTTGTTAACAAATTGTATTACTACGATTTTCTAGACGCACTGGAGACATAGTACACATTTTAACATTTCATGTAAAAGTGATGTAGATGCAGGGTGCTCCTACACTCAAGTCAAAAATGTCGTGTAAATGCAATCTTGAATTGAAAAGTTGCTTTTTTCCATTGAGCAGTTGATTCTCCACTCAAAGCAAACACATCCCTGTACATAAAAATGGAACGAAACAGAAATTTTTGCAGTAAACAAAACCTTTTTACCAGATTGTCAGCAAACAAATGTTTTTGAGTCAAACAACAACAAAATTAAGACGCCAATCTTCGCATGTTTAAGACAGAATGAAGTTTAACTCGAATTATAAGCTTCTAAGGCTAAAAATTTTTAACAATTGTTAATTAGGGAAATGACATTACATAGGATCGAATCGAAATGGGCAAATAAAAGATTTTGGTGAAAGTGGAATTAAACCAGATTTCAATTTTACTTCAAATTACCGAAATGGGCCACACCATCTAATTATCTATGCTATATAATTTATTCAAAGAGACTTTCACGTTTACCCAAAAATACTTTCGCCTATTGGAAAGACTCCAAATGCAGCCGCCATAGAAAAGCGATGGGAATCATTTTCACTACAGATGAACTCACCGTGAATTGTTCTAACGGTCACCTTGCGTAATTATTCTATGCTCATTAAAAAAGAAATTAAGCGTCGCACTTTCTTCTAACGAGCGATAATTAAACGCTATATTTGCATGCATAATGATAGCATTATAATAGAGCAAATCATAATGAGGTAATTGTTTTTAGTTCAATGCCAGGTATAGATATAGTAGGCCGATATTTTCAGTGGTTAATTTTTCGCATATTTTCGATAAATACATGAATACGAGGAAATTAGGAATGTTTACGCAGTGCAACTCTGCGTAAACATTAGGTATGATGTACACTGGTACAGGGTGTAGCATATAAGTGTGTAAAAAAATGGGCGCAGAGGGGACCAAAATAACTTTTTTAAGTAAATGAATGGCTCAAAAAGCTTATGAAAGATTTGAGCATCACTTTCACTTTCGATTTAAAAGAAAATAAAAGCTAAATTGGTTGTTTGCGAAGTGATGATAATTGTTGACCGGACAAGAAACATTTTCAGGGAATTCTTTATCATATACGTCTATTATTATTAGTACAATCCTTCAAAATCGATTTGTCGCTAGTTTTTGCATAGTGAAAGTCAATTTTACAATTATATACATTGCAATTCTACATCAAGACTAAAGCTTGGAATTGCTTGTATTAAATTTTGATTGTTTAGTTTTTTTGTTTGAATGTCATATTTATGTGTATTTGTAGAAGTTTACATGCAGAAATTTGGCAGACAATTATGTTTACACGTTACCTACATTTATGAATTTCATTATATAAAATCTCGATAAATCTGTTCCTCTTTGTGTTGGTTGCAAAAGAAAACAAGTAAAAAAGTTTTCGCCCTAAGGCGAGCCACTTTCGTGCATTTTCCATGTATTGATCAGTACTTCCCAAAAGGTCATAACTATGTGCGCTGTTTTTCTTTACTAGAAGTACCTGTGGTTAAAATTCCAACAAAATATAGAAAGTCGACATTGCGCAGTTTAATCGTTAATATTTTCTTGGCTCAGGTACCAGAGTTATACACTTACCGAATGCAAAAAGAACGAATTAAATATCTTGAAAACTGTAGGAGTAGTTAAGACCTCGGTCGGACGGACAGAGAAAGTGACTTCGTTGGAAAATGCGCTTAAAACTGTGCGTAAGAATTACACACGACAGAAGTGCAAGTGAAACTTCCCTATATAGTTTGAAATATAAACGAATCTCATACAAATTACTGTAGATCAATAATTGCGGGTATGGGGAGTGGACCCGTGCTCTCTCCAGTCTCCACTCATTCCATCGTAGCGTTTCACTATTTTCGTGACCGTATAGCATTCGACTTACCCTACCTGGCCTACTACCGGGTCTAAAGAAATTTCACTTCAAAAATTTATAGAAGAAATGCAAATGTTTAGGATCTCCTAAGCGAACATTTTAGTTCCAATTGGATAGATTTTGAGAATAGAGAAGGTATCTGTTTTAGTGCATTATTGCAAGGACTTTTGTAATTATTTTTGGGGAAGAGTCCCCTTTAAATTAACGTTTAAACTTGTTTCATTTTACTGTTTTCTGATCATGCAATATATGTCGCGTGTTGTGGGACAGGTGAAAGACAGAAAGACACCACAGACACTGCGTGTCGTAAAATGCGACTACTAATTAACTAGGGAGGATGAGGATCAGCGACGTAACTATAATTTTGAGGCCCCCCCGCAAAAATTTTTATTGGCCCTCTCCCCAAGTCCCTAAACAAAAAGGCAGTGCCTAACAGTTGAACCAATATTTACTAATTACTATAAATATAAATAAAGTTCATCTTACCAGGGGTGCATATCTCTCGATTATAACTGGAAGTAGACATCACTGTTTGTAAAGGTCAATTTACTTAAATTTATAGGCTATTACTTTTTCCGTCAATCCTAATAATTATGTACCTACTTAAACGAAACACAATATATTTTCCCTGTCGCATCTAGCAGAAGTTGAGAATACTCAAATAAGGAGATTAGTTGGGGGCCCCAGCACTCTGGGGCCCCCCCGCAGTCGCTGTAGCTGCGGGTACCTAGTTACGTCCCTGATGAGGATGTGGCGAGCATTAAACTTTCAGCAAGTTTGTGTTCAAATTGGATTCTATTGTGTTTTCTCGCACCGGATGTTTATTTCGTTTTGAATGTCTATTATAAACGTATCACCTTATGTCTTTTAATCCCTGGTATAAATTTACTGATTCAACAGTTAGTTTTTGTTGTCTAGAAAAATTAGAAATACAAAAGTGACAAGAAGCCGATTTTAACATGTAAATTAGTTTGGACATTGGAAAAATGCTAATAATCCTCGTAATAATCCCTATATGTTTAATATGAGTAATTAAGTTTATAGGGACCTCAACAATTTTTTATTTTCAATCAATTTTCAGAGGGTTTAAGTGATTTAGCGTACCGCCTGCATCTCCATATTATCTGCTTCCATATATAGTCGACGATAAATCTTGTTTAAGTGAAAAATTGAGCCCTTTCAACTCGCGAATTGTATCAGAGAAGTACGGACTATACAGAGGTTCTCGATATCGGATCCACCAAACTGGATCTAATTTGATCTGATATGAATCTGATCCACCTGGATTCAGCTCTCATTTTGCTTTACTTCTTTGAAATAATTTTCTGCATAGAAAAACTTTAACTTTAGATTGCATATTTCTCATTTCTAGAAGAGCAAATTAGATGTAATCCGCCTGGTTTATTTTTACATAGTCCTTATTGCTGGTTACCTTTATCTATTTCGCATGCATTACGAGCTAATTGCCTACAAGGAATTTTACTTTTTGAGTTTCAGCCCTAAAAGGGCGCAATTTAGTTGTTGTCCCTGTCCCTTTGATTAGCTTTACTCACTTCAAATAAAATTTGTGGCCCATTCTTAAAAGGGAAACGACACCTACATAACGTAATGTAGGTGTAGTTTTTCTGAAACTTTCGTTTCTAAAAACGGTAAAGAAAATGTGATTACCCTCTCTATAAGCACAGACAACATAGTATATGTTGTCTGTGCTAAGTGAGGAAAGTAAAAAAAAAAAATTGTTGTGTTAATCTTACTCATGACATTTAAAATTGAAACATACCCGTATCTAGATTGCTGTGTGTCAAACAGTGGCGCAACCAAGGGGGGTGCTTTGGGGCTAAAGCACCCTCCAAAATTCTAAAGAGAATAAGTGCTTACACATAGACAAGAAGTGGACAAATGAAATGAATTCGATGTTCCGGTTGTCTTAGCGTCAGGGTTGCCAACGTTTACTTCATACGTATCGCTTAAAATAATATCCCCTGGAAATCGCCCAAAATCGCAAAATTTGCGGGTTTCTTAAATCGCCTAAAATTGCAAGGTTTTTCAAGTAAGTTCACAATAAAACGACAAAATAAAATGGTATTTAATTAACAAAAATCGCTTGTATTACCTAAGCCAAAATAAAAGGGTGAGTTTTGTACTACTTCTTCTGTAGGTACTAAGACAACTCGTAATTCTAGCACCTCCCAAAGCAAATTTCTGATTGCGCCACTGGTGTCAAACCTCAAACTTCATTATTGCATATACGATAATTTTTCAATTTTGATTGTAGTTTCAGAAAAAATTATGTGTAAAACTTGAGAAGAAAGTGTTGTTCAACTTTCGTACGATTGACACACTCGCTCATGTGTCAGACTTTGAACTCGAGTTGAAAAACTCCACTTTCTTTTCTAGTTGTACTGTGTACAGATAACTTAATTTGCGATTAAAATGGATATAAACTTCCTTTTTTTCCGTTCAAATTAACGTTTAAAGGTAATGGTATAGGTAACATATACATTGCGCCCGTAGCGATAAGGGATAACATAAAAAATGGCTCACTTGTATCTAAAACTGAGTTATCCCAGCGCTTTTTCAACATTTACCTTTAACGATCTCAATATTTTAGATGCGCTTTATTCATAACCGTTATTGAGTAGCCACTTTATAGGCTTTAAATTATTTCATGCTTGAGTTTGAGTATTACGAATATTTGTAGCAAGATCTCCTATTTAGCTTGAAATTTCTTTAATTCAAAAAAAGTACAAGCGAACAGTGGGGAGGAAGGGTTCAAGTAGATCTCTCCATCCAAACGATCATATCTGTTTACGTAAAAAGCGCAACAATTTTAATTTCTAGTAAGTAAAACCTAACATAATTAATTTGTAATCCCTGCTAAAATTGGTCCATACTCATAACCAGAGTTGGACTGGGTCACTGGGTCACCTGGGTCACTAAACTAAACTAGGTCACTGGGTCGCTGGGTCACGTCATACTCTTTTCAGTTAGACCCAGTGACCCAGTGACCCAACTTGACCCAGTGACCCAGTTTGACCCAGCGACCCAATTTCACCCGGAGACCCAATTCGACCCAGTAACCTAGTTTGATCGAATAACGCAGTTAAGTCAGTGCCCTCGGTTCAAGTGTACAGATTATGAAATAAATGAAATGCTGGTTTGTTGAAAATAATACTCGATTGCTTGACAACTGCCATTTCTGTGATGTTTGCTTTAATACTGCCGTAAAAAACTTTCCATGTCCCGAATTGTATTAGAATAATGTTATTTCTAAACAGTTCCCTCCTTCATTTCTTTGATTCAGGGCTTATCAGTTTGCTTACAGGTATTCATTCACATTTAATTTTTTTCTACTAGTTAGCTTAATCCAAATAAATCTTTTCTCTAAATACTTTCATTGACTACTTGACTACAAACTATAAACAAATGCATTTGATTTTTTTAGGTATTAGTTCTCTTGAATGAAATTGGGCTACGTGCTTGTTGGCGAATATTATTGAGGAAGTTTTTTTTAGAATTGAAAGTTACTTGAAATTGTTTTGGATGATACCTAACAATAATTTAATTACTGGGCCACCGGGTCAAGACGGGTCACTGAGTAAAGCTGGGTCAAGATGGGTCACTGGGTCACCGGGTCAAGCTGGGCTACAGGGTCAAACTGGGTCACCGGCTCAAGCTGGGTCACCGGGTCAAGCTGGGTCACCGGGTCAAACTGGGTCAAGCTGGGTCAACTGGGTCACCGGGTCACTGGGTCACCGGGTCAGTAAACTGACTGGGTCACCGGGTCACTGGGTCACTCTATGCTTGACCCAGTCCAACTCTGCTCATAACACAACTTTGAATCAATATTTTTACATCATTATAGTAACTTTGCGTGATTATAGCAGAGTTTAAGATAAGAAAAATGAAGTAATTAAATGAAGGAGCTTTTTATATTCAATGATTTTATATTGTATCTATAGCAATTTTTGTCTTACGCCATTATCTAGCCGAGACCGTGAATTTGAGCGCTTTACACCTTTTCCAAAAAGGAGCAAAACTAGAACTGTAAAATTGATCATACATGTATAAAATGCATTTCATTTCATTTCTCAATTGCTAATTAATTTCATTTCCTGTAGTTACATTGTAAATCCGTTAAGGTAAAAGAGTTCTTGAAATAAATTTGAAATAATGGTTTTGCGTTTCAATAAAGCAGTAGGTGATCGACAAACGTGCTACCATTACACGAAGTAAAGGGTACCCATACACAATATGTATGGAATATAGTATGTATCTCGGTAATTATCGAATGTACACAAAATTTTCCTAAATGAAAATTATTTTGTTTCCCATAATAATGCAGCATTCAATTGTTTTATTTCAGAAAACAAATTAGTAACGAAAAACGATTGAATTTTTTTAAATGGCCGTGCATGTGCACCTTTTCATTAAGCTCATTTGATAGAGATTTTTCTTTTTTCGATGAGTAACATGTTAGTATCCTAATTCAAAAAAGTTCCCTTCAATATCATTAGGTAATCTAGATATCCTACATGAAAATAAAACAAATGAATGTGTACGTTTGTTACCATTTTATTGCTAATTTCATTTTGTCTTCAATGTTTAATAAGCAACGTACACGTTCATTTGTTTTATTTTGATGTAAGATATCTAGATGAATGTTATTGATGTGATTAAAATAAGTTTTTTGGAAAAATTTTCTTGTATTAGTTGCATCATCGAAAAGAGAAATAAAATCTCTATGAAATTAAAAAAAATTTAATTGTTTTTCGTTACTCATTTGTTTTCTGAAATAAAAACAACTGAATTTATTATGGGAAATAGAATATTAAACAACTTTCATATTAGAAAAATTTTGTACCTATACAGTTGATATTTACCGAGATATGTACTATATTCGATACATAAATGAGCACTGTTTAAAATGCATTACAATTATTACATCTTCACCGGTCTTTTAATCACGTCGTCGTTGGCATTCACGAGGGTATTCCAAGTCATACATTCTTCAGGACAGTGAGGCTGCTGTTCAACCCTCATCAGTGATCGTCAACGACTTCAATATCGATTAAGCTCTCCCCATCCACGAAAGAGAGTTTCTGTTCGTGGTCCTTCGAGCCATCACCATCGGCCACCGGAGATTAAGGAAGCTCCAGAACAAACACCAGCGGCAGAAAAAAAAAGTAGCGGCGGAAGAAACAACCCTAAAACTGTCAGGATTTACGACCCTTACAGCAACAAAATGACCACCATTAAAAATCGGGTAAGAAAATTTTAAAACTAATAAAGGCTGCAAGAAGTCACACCGCCTCTGCACATCACTGTAAGAAGACACGGAAACACGCCGCAGGAAGAAAATACGACGTGCGTGATTAATCAACGAAGTTTCCCAGTAGGAGAGGAACAGCCAAACAAGTTGGTTATAAGGTTTCACGACCCTCAACACAAAATAGTCCAGAGGAGATCCGGAGAAGAGAAGCAACCCCTATAACCCATAAGGACTTACGAGTTACGACCCTTATAGGAACAAAACGCAGAACGCAGCGGGTAAGAGATTAAAGTGAAGTTTTAGATTGTGAAAGGACACAAGAGAGTCGAAGAAAGGCACACTAGTCATAGCGATGGTTTCATCAATTCTCTTTTGGTCTGGCTTTTCGAAGTGTTGGCAAATCTGGTGTATTGTCTAGCTGTAGGCCATCGTGCTGGCCGTGCTTTGTTGTTGGGCTATTGTTAGGGACGTAAAACCCTTCGCAGATATCCGGATATAGGTATTCATAGGGTATTTTTCTTGGGTTCCGAGAGTGCATTGTGCATGAGCTTATGACGCGGTCCTGGGTTGTCTTGTTCTTTAACATAGTCGGATTGATTGTAAATTTACACGTATCATTCTTTCATTTATTCTCAATTTCTAGGTATAGTATATTATATACCAAAGGACTAAAATGTGTGTTTTAAACCCGAGGGTGCAAATTGTTGGCCGAAACGTAGTTGTGGGCAACAAGCCTATGAGATTAGTGCAAATTTGAAAGAAAAAATTTGATTGTAGGATCAATATTATAGTACCTTGTAATGTCAAATTGTGACCGTATAATGATAAAATTCACTTTGATTTAAAGATTCTAGTTCAAAACTACAACGTAGAAATGATCGTTTAAAACTCTGAAGAACAAGCTATAAGGAAACCTACTGCCTCCCAAATTCAACAAGATATATGGAAAACGGTATAAGCGTTGAGTGAAATTACTCAATGGTATAAGTGTAAAATATGGTGCAAGAATAAGAATGTGCATATAAAGGTAAGCAATTAACCATTAAATTGTGTTTGACAATTCAGTGTGTACTGTCACTTTTTGTCCCGCGTCGCGTTTTTTTCCCTGCGGGAGAAAAAGTGACACTTTAGTCCCTTAAATGAATGAGAAAACACGTTGATTTAGTTCAGTACAACAAATTATTTTCAAACATAGGTAGTTATGGGGAACAGGGATGGATAATTCTGATTAATTATAAATTTAGACGTATTTATATGCTCAATTTCAATAAAAAAATAGCTTTCAAGTATAGAGTTGCCCTTCATAGGGAACGGAATAGGGTCGTGCCAGATCATTTTAAGGATGCTTCAATAGGTAGGAATTTTTAAATTATTCGGATTGATTATAAATTTAGATGTATCATTGTTTAAAAAACGCCTTTCATTTATGCTGAATTTCATTAAAAATAGTAATGTCCTTATTTACTCACAGTCTAGCCCCTTTTTCATTATTTTTCTGTCTTGTCTGTTACATTAACTATATTATTTGCTATTGCAGTATATAAAATATTAAGCGGATTAAATGTTTGTGGAACAATCAAAGAATGTAATAGTTATTTGTGTACCAAGGCCGTAAAAGTGATCTTTTTTGGCCGAAGCTGCTAACCGAGGTCGCAATTCAGATGTGGCCTAACAAATCACTTTTGGCCGCGGTGCACACAAAATTTTTTAGGCGATCATCAAAAAAGAATTCAAAAATTTGCTCATAAACATATTTTTTGTGATGATAGCCTCAAAAATGCCTTTTCATCTGCCTAATTAAAAATTGTGGTACAAAACACGGCTTAGGGCACTCATTGCATGCATAACTAACTGACTGCGCATCAGGAAATTCGAGCTACTAGTTCGTTTAATATATAAACCAATAACAATTAACCAATAAATTCAGTTATACCGTGACTGGCCATTATATAAAATGAATACAGTACTAAGAAGCTACGGTTTACTACCGATGGTTTTCGCAGTCGAAGGTTCATTTGCATAATCAGCAACCAATGTAATCAGTCATCTTTCTTCCGCAGCCGCATACTAGATGCATCTAAACATTTAATGAAGTGTTCCAGTTCTTCACTCTTCTCTGGACGATAATCGTCGTCTTTGTTCAAAAGTTTGTTAACTATTTCCGCTGCGTTGACACCTACAACACCCTGCTTGCTGAAGACCACGGCCTTAATAAACTTATCCCTCAGACTTATAAATCGTTGCTCTAAGTATATGGACTTATCGTCCCAGTACACCATCTGTAAAATTTGGATGACATCAACGCGCAAGACGCACTTTACAAACCTTTGTCGTAATTCTGTACATTGTAAATAACGGAATTGTACGACGATATCTTATAATGCACGCCGATTGCAAGACGTTGCCCTTTTTGCCGAGAATTGCCTTGTAGATACCGGTTCGATCGTAAAAGTGGAAACGTGCAAAATCTAATTCGCGTACGTATCTCGCATTATTCATGTGCGCAAAAATAATGTCCAAATCGCTTGTGGTACACATACCTAACAGTACAAGTGAATTAATCGGGCAATTTATGCAATGTCACTCACCAAAAATTGTAGTAAGTTCATCGGGTCGTTTCCTCGGTTCGAAAATTCTTCCCCATACCAAAACGAAGATACTTCGCACAAAATACTGAATGTCAATCAGTACAAAAAGTAAAACTATGGCAGCTAGGACTATTGCACACAATAACATCATTAGATCTAGGTCTAGTTCAACTTTAAGCATAATAGGTGATAACTTGTCGATGTATTGACAACGAATGCGATGGGTAATTATGGCTGGCGGTTTAAGTATGAAGGCATGCAGGGCGCTAGGACTTTGAACTCGAATCAACGATGTGTTTACGCCATTTTTACACGAGAATAATGGTACCTGCTGCCGTACATCGTACATCTGTTTCGGAAGTAGTCGGTGTGCATAATTGCAATGCAATTGCGGCGTTCATCATTCAACGCCTAGCAATTACCATTTGTTGTAAACAGAGAGCAAAAACCGATTTAGATGTTAAGGTACCTGGCTTAATTCAATTCTCACCATAAATCGATATTCCAAGTAAAAATTTTCGTTTCGCGTAGGAGAAGCCCAAATCTGAGAGAACAGAATCATAGTGGAGATTGTTTACATTTGTGATAGTACTTTCCAGTGAAAACCAGGAGGAATGAAACTTTTTTCCCATTTTTCGTGGGGAAAATGTCCTTGAGCACATTTAATAATAGTAATTTGGGTTTTGATTTACATTTGATGGTACCTACTTAATGGTGATATAACACAACCTTGACTTAAATATAAACAGCAAGAGGCCGTGACATGACATTCGTAGAAAGTCGTAATTTCTTTTACGACCATTTCATGTTTCATGCAATTATCCAGCAGGTCATGGAAAATTAAGTTCATTCACTTGTCAACAAACTAGCTTTGCACTTGAGATGACCATTTCGAGATTCTTAGTACAATATCAAGTTGTAGTAGGTAGGTATGTGAACTATAATTACCGCTCAAAAGCTGATCAAATATTTAATCACTAATTTTAACTAGGACGGTGTAGCCAAAATCTATTATTACCACTTTAATTGAATTATGGATGAACATTTTCATATTTATTATAAATTTCCGTCTGAGCAGAGTTTTTGTTCTATAACTTCTTGCCCATTGCAGCCTTCTCTTCTATAACCTCCGGAGTATTCTTTGCTTGATAGATCTCGTATAATTCTTTGTTTGTTCTTTAGTAATAGCCATCTATGCCATCTCTTCGCATACATTCTTCGTAGTATCTTCCTTTCTCACGTACCTTAGTATTTTTCCCGTAGTATTAATTTTTTTAAGAGTTGTACACAATATTTATACTTGTTTCCATTTAGGTAAGTGTGGTTCTAATCATTCTAATTTGATTCAGTCCAAGTATAAATCTGTATGTATGTTTGATAAGACGATAGAAACGTGTGTAACATATGGCACGAGTGAGCAGAATCTGTAGCAATGGTGTACTCGAGGGTGTACTGTTCGAAGTAAGTTTTTTTTGACAATGTAACAAGGTTGAGGAATAAACAAAATCCTTTCGAAGTAAAGCGATTTTTATATTACTTTAATCGTTGGCGCTTTTGTTTCCCTATCGCTCCAGGTTTTACCCTTTCAACCTATGCGTAAATCCACCCATTGCGTCTGGGAACAATGAATAATTGTATGGTTAGTGATAATGAACTTCACGTCACGTTTTAACAGTTTGCTAATAGAACTAATTAGTCTCTCCCACTAAACTCCCACCATGAAGCGATGCGGGGGTTGAATTTGCAATAATTTAGAAAAAATGAAATACTTTAATGACATTGAACGTCAATTAAAGAAATTTTATAGGGTGTGTAAGGGACCATAGTGTCAATTTAAAACGAATTCGAGTATTTCATACATTCTTACCTAAGCATCACTAAAAACAGTCTAGCTACGTTCTCTGACAAAGACGACTAATGGCCGTTTGAACCGACAAATTTAAGCGTACCTTAAAATCCATGGCAGCGATTATTGCCACAATGGTTGCCATGGATTTTAAGCTAAGCTTCGCTTAAATTTGTCGGTGCAACCGGCATTAATTTAGAAAATTATATTCAGTGAAATTGAGGATAAATGAAAGAACTTTTATAGTGATACGTGTCAATTTATAATCAATTTGAATATTTCATAAATTCATTGCTAAGCATCCCTAAAGTGGTCTCGCGTCACCCCATTTCATTTCCAGAGAAGGGCAACAAAATCTAAAAATTATTTTTAATGATTGCCACTTTTTAAGAGTGATACCTACGTGTAAATGTATACATGGTGTTTACGGTCTTCTCTGTATCCTTTTAAGGGGCGGCAGTACAGCTCAAAAGGAGTCGATAAACCCCAAAACCCCTTTGTAAAAAATAATTTAAGTGGACAATGCTGATTAAGTAGTATAGATTGCTAGATTTGTACACAGATTAATCGTTTAATGTAAAAAAATAAAACATCTCGCTTATTAAATAACTTTTACTAAGGTTTTATGGGGTTTCTCGATTCCTTTTGAGCTGTACTGCCGCCCCTTAAAAGGATACAGAGAAGACCGTAAATACCCTGTAAAATCAATCCAAATATTTCGTAAATTCGTACCTACACATCCTTAAAATGGTTTCACTTGATTATTACGTTACCATTTTTTAAATTAAATATCTTTATCATATTTACTATATTGCATAAGAATTTGGTGTCGTTATATGCATAAATCCTCTCTAAAGTATGGGTTCATAATGTCATTATAAATTAAAGAGTTCGTCAATTTAGAACAAATAGCACGATAAATAATTGTCCCAATCCTCTCCCAACACAACAAATGTTCTTCCAGTGGCCAAAACGATGCTGCATTTCAATGTAAAATTTATAACATGCGATTATTGGCTCCCCAAATTATTTTAGAGCAAAAACGTATTAAGGTTTTTTGTAGAAATAAATTTTTTACTTCAATCAACCGTATTAGTTTTCAATTTTTTTGCATAATATAGACGGAAAATTGGAAAAATAAAACCCGCATCTTTTTTAATAATATGTGATGCCATGGAATTTTATAATACAAAAACTATACGCCAATATCTGTCATGCCATGGAATGCTATAAAACAAATCAAATTCTATCAAAAAGTATTATATTTAGAACAGCGAATTCAACATAAAGAAAGACCAAATTACCAAAAACGGTTTCCTAATATAACAATTTACAATAAATGTTCGAATAAGTCGCCATTAACTGCAAGGCAGTAACCAAGTCGATCATAAAATCCATTTCGGACTGCTGCTAATTGACAACTGGATATCTTTTTGTTTTAGAAAATTCCATGGCATCGCAGATTATTGAAAAAAATTCCGTCTTTATATGAAAAAAATTGAAAACTAATACGGTTGATTGGCGTAAAAATTTTTCTACAAAAAAGTTTAATACATTTTTGCTCTAAAATAATTTGGGGAGCCAATAATCGCATGTTACGAATTTTACATTGAAATCCCTATGATAACCCTCTAAGTTAACATGGGGCGCAACGATATGCAAAAAACGTTTTCCCCATGTTAATTACCTATGTTCGGTTTTAAAATATTCACCCGGTATAACGTTATATATTCTTTGTATATATATATGTACTGTTTTCACTCCTGAAGAATCAAGCACGTGACATCTGTTACGCTTAAAAGTTTATAGTTCTATACCACAATTTACCTAATTGCAAAACAAATGGTTTTACAACTTTAACATGTTGTGGCTGCTGTTTTCTACAGTCGCAGGTAGCCGCCCACTGTAAAACTTATGTCTTTTTCTTCACATGTGCTAGACAGAGATTAGCATAATTCGTGCACACCTCCACAAGCGACCAGTTTTGCAGTGGGCGGCTGCCTGCGATGATTGACGTGACTGTTTTTATACTAGAAGAACAATAGTCAGACAATTTCGGGACAACAAATTATCACCATGGACTGTAAAATACTATGAACGTATTTTTATCGTATATACTTGAACAGTCTGATGTTAAGAAAACAAATAATATAATGTAACGATTAAAGTATAGAGGAGTAAGGTCAATGAAGTGTGGCGACTCCTCAACTTCTTAAGGATGCGAGGGTTATCCCGATCTTTGCTCATTTAACAACACACACCTACAACTTTAATCAATGTCTTTGAATTCTGATATTATGAAATTACGTTAAACTAGTATCCGTGTAAGGGTCGGGAAAGAATAGCCCTACCGCGAGCATTATACATGATCTTTGGTTTCAATAAGTATATTTTTATTCAAGTCATCGTTCGGACATCTGTTGACAATATCGTGCACTGCGTTCTCGCATTTTCCAAGCATAATGCAGGGCACTTAATTATTATAATTACAATATCACCAGATCATACAAATATATGATCTAAACTTCCCCACAGATGCTGCTAATATAATTGTTGCCAGAAAGCATCCAATTTATTGCACTAACGTTAGATGTCCTCCCTAAAAACCGTTTTCAAAAGAAACACGTTCTGGGAATTTAAATCCTAAACAATAGCGACACTACACGTAATTAGAGGCCTTTATATAATTTGCTGGGTATCCCATTAGCATTTGATGTCGCCGATTTTTGAACATATTGAAAATTTCAACATGCAAGCATAAAACTATATAGAATAAACGAACAAAAAAATTCTTAGTATAAATTTTATTAACACACTTCTTTTACAAGCTCTGGTTCCGAATCAGATTTCTCAATCGGACTACCAGAACATTTATTTAACACAGGGTTAATGAGATTAGGTAACTTTTCTATCATGGAAAAGTCTATTGTGCCCCCTTTAATAATATCCGTATGTACTGATCTCGGAAGTTCTAAGCCAGCTAAGATTGCTGCTGTACTCTGCTTCGATACACCCTTGTCTCTGCGAGGCTTGCGTTCCTTTCTTAGTTTTGATTTTCCGCTATGGCATTTCTGAATGTGATTCTTGAGAATTTGCTGAAAAGCACACAAGTAAGTGTTAAACCAGTTTTTCCTTATACCTACTTACATTTCTACCAAACGTCATCTGGCATCCGGGTGCTGTGCACTTCAACTTCTTAATTAGATGTTGTTTCTGATGGAATCTCCGAATGTGGCATGTTAGATTCTTCTTATACATATACGATCGATTACAATCGTCATAACCACATATAAATTTATGTGCGGCGTTCGCGAAGTGTGTTTCCAAATGAGACTTAAAGTTACCACTGTGCTCAAATGACATGTTACAAACACGGCACACTTTCTCTGCAACAAGTTTAAACAAAATCAGATAGTGAGAGAGTACAACTTACTAGAACTATCGCAAGTTTTCCTGTGAGCGACTAGTACACTCCATTTTTCAAATTGTTCACCACATTTGCAATAGTATTTTTGATGCAGGCGCTTGTGCCTGTTTAACTCTGTCGTGGTAAGAAACAGATTGTCACACAGTACACATCTAAAATATACGGATTACACAACATAAGAACAACAGTGACCTACTGAAAGGATGCGACGCCGGTGTGCAAATGAATATGATTCAGTAATTGCCTTTTCCTATGAAACCCTTGCTTACAATAGTCGCAGTGAAACTGGTAATGATCGTTACTGCTATGTTTGCGTTTTATGTGCCTCTTCAAATTGCTGTGATTGGATAATTGAAGGTAGCAACCAGGAATGGGACATGTTATTTGGCCTCGAGGTGTTGCACTATGCGATTCTTGATGGCGACGTAGATGAAAGGAGTAGAGGTACGTTTTATTACAACCGGGTGCATCACAAGCAAAAGGTCGCTAGAAGTGGGTATTACATCAAATTAAAAAAGTATATCGCACAAACCTCTCCAGTATGTCTCCGAATGTGGTAAACTAACTTGCTGTTCTTCGTGAAAGAAGCTGAGCAATGCTCGTAGGGGCAATCGTGGAATTTTTTTCTGACTTTTTCTTTTGAAGATGCCTTTACGTTTGTTTGTGTCGTAATTTCCATGATGATATTTTTTTAAGGTTAGGTAATGAAAAGCATATATGTGGCCGTGTCTGCCATAAAGGCAATTTTGCAGTGTCTAATGTACAGCCAGTAACCAATAACGTGTATGCACTGTGTATAATCAATGGAAGTGGGATGGTTTTTTTTTACCTTCAAATTTGCCCATGCGTTTAATATTTTTAGATATATAAATTACGAATTAGAGATTAACAGATAGGTATTGAGACCTTTAATTAATAGGATTATTCATTCAATCAGAAACCAGAATTGATTTTAACCCTTGGTGCATTTAATTTAATTTAATGTATTAATGAATTTAATTTAATTACTTGTTGAGTTTCGGACGTGTCAGTGAGTCAGTTGTTGTAATTCAGTTCGTGATATTAATTTCACGGACACGCCACTCAAAACAAAACAGGTAGTATCATCATCAAACATTTCATGGTGACTGTGCCTTTAGAATTTATTTGGATCGTTAAATCTACAAATCGTGTTAAAATTTCACACATACTGAAAATTTAATAAGAAACTATCCTCGATGTATTAAACACAGAACACTTTTTTACACTTCCTGTTTTTCTAGTAAAATCCTGGAACACGCTGATTAGTGTTGTTTAGTTCATTAAAAATTTTATAGCGCAAACACTGTTACCTAAAATGCCTTTTATACTAGGTACTACTGAAAATTTTTTGAAATATTGAAACTTGAAAATGAAAAATCAACTTATAGTTGGAAGTAGTCTAGGCGATAGAGACTGTAAAATTGGCAAACTGGACATTTTGAGGTGGAAAAGGAAAAATGATAGAATATTTTCAGTTAGCTGTCAAAAACAACATATTAAAAATCCCACCCTCCAGACTCTGTGCTAAAGGCTCCAGCCACCCCACCATCCCCCAAAAACCGTGTTTGCGCTCTTTTTGGCTGATATCTCGCAATCTATGAGGTCTATATGAAATATTTTTAGCTGAAAATATTTCTCGGGAAATTTCATACAAGGTAGATACTCAGAAGTTAGCCTAGGTGTACCTATTAGCCTAGGAAATTCATAAAAGCGGCGAAAATCATCAATTTTCGTGGCTTTTTGCAAATATATCGCTAGGGCTAGATGAAATATTTTTAGCTGAAAATGCTCTTCGTGCAATTTCGTACGAGATAGGTAACTGAAGAGTTGGCGTAAAGTCACCTTTCACCTTCAACTTTCCTGTGTGGGGAAATATTCATTGTAAAACAAAATATTTCTATGTACCATTTATTCCCGTAAAAACAGTATTTTCATATTAAAATATTCACACATTCAATATTTATACCTCAACGTAATGGTAATCATTACCCTTATACTTATCCAAATCAATTCGTACTTTTTCGATCAGACTTCTTAATCAAAAGTTATAGACTAGAAACCAATTTGAAAAAAAATTCAAAGGGCTGTAACTTTTGAACTAGTAGCCCAATCTTGGAACTGTTTGAAATTATGGATTCTACAGGCCACATTCTATAAGAAAATTTTTTTTCCCGGTCGATCTGAGACAATTTTTTTTCGGGGCTCAAAAAAAGGCAGTGTATAACCTTCCTTTTTTACCAAAAATCGACTACACCAAAATTTCTCGGGAAAACACTTTTTCTTATTAATTTTGGTGCGTAGAATCCAAAACAATTCGTACTTTTTCGATTAGACTTCTCAATCAAAAGTTATAGACTAGAAACCAATTCGAAAAAAAATTCAAAGGCTGTAACTTTTGAACTAGTAGCCCAATCTTGGAACTGTTTGAAATTATGGATTCTACAGGCCACATTCTATAAGAAAATTTTTTTCCGGGTCGATCCGAGACAATTTTTTTTTCGGGGCTCAAAAAAAGGCAGTGTATAACCTTCCTTTTTTACCAAAAATCGACTGCACCAAAATTTCTCGGGAAAACACTTTTTCTTATTAATTTTGGTGCGTAGAATCCAAAACAATTCGTACTTTTTCGATCAGACTTCTCAATAGAAAGTTATAGACTAGAAACCAATTTCGAAAGAAAATTCAAAGGGCTGTAAATTTTGAACTAGTAGCCCAATCTTGGAAATGTTTGAAATTATGGATTCTACAGGCCACATTCTATAAGAAAAATTTTTTTCCGGGTCGATCCGAGACAATTTTTTTGAGGGTCTCAAAAAAGGCAGTGTACAACCTTCCTTTTTTACCAAAAATCGACTGCACCAAAATTTCTCGGGAAAACACTTTTTCTTATTAAGGAGAATGAAGCCCGAGTTAATCAAGCAAAAAGACACCTTCAACACGTGTTGCACACGAAATTTTTTTAGAAGGTGATCTTTAAAACCCATAGTTGAATAATATCATTGACATTTACGATTTATTGTCACTCAAAAATTGATGCTTTGTTCAACGTCATGCAAACCCATAGTAAGTCTTTAAAAAAAGTAACATTGTTCACTATTAAAAAAACTCTTTTTATAGCAGATGTTAAATTATGATATTTTAATATAGGTTTAAGTGATTAGGTTATTTAATCGTAAGGATAGAATCACTTTAACCGCAAGGGTGGATTTAGTGAAAAGATAATTGTGCATTCTGATGACATCTTTCATAATTATTTCAAATGGGACGTGGGGCATGAAATGAAATGAAGTTCAGAACAATACAATGATTCAGAATTGTCACCAGCATTTATATTTAATTATATGGGTTCTGCTATAAAATAAAGTTTTGTATTATACAGACGATAAAGGGAAACTAACCATCTCGTCAAAGTTAATTCAGTTAAAGGTTAAAATCTCCCTTTACCGCATAAATAACTTATTTTTTTATAAAGATGAATTATAATTCAGTGATTCGAGTTGGCCCTGAAAGACAGAGATAGACGTTTGCTCATATCTTAGTTACGTATTTTTATATAAATATCACAAATTAACAGTTTATATTATTTAAAAAAATATATTTTTTAAAATAAGTGTTTCCGTGATATACACCATCAACCATGATAAAGAAACCTATTCCAATGAACAACTTGCAAGTTCCATAGGTATAATCCAAAACACAAGGGAATGGCCATGTATTTTAAGATTATTCGACTTAATTTTTACGGGAGATATGCGTGATAAGATGCCGTCACTTGTAACAGATAATGTTTTATCATTCAGCTGCATCTTCCTGGAAAAATACAAAATTAGCACGCAAGCGTGGGTAATGTTCAGCGTACTTTGAAGTGAGATATTTTGCACTCAGTCTGTACTCCCAAACGTCTCCAGCGTACTCTGCTATTTTGACATTTTCTGCGGAGTCTTTAACGTTCAAACCAAAAACTGAAAGTCACGATGATTAGATTGTCAAATTATATAACTACTTACGAACAACAGACTTGGTTCCTTGGAAGACTTTTCGGGCGCAATGACAGTATAGTCTGACTTCAGCTGGGGCGAAAATCTTACAAGGGGCCACTCGACGGCCCACTAGCTTTTTGTAGATGATGCTAAGCCACCAATCCTACAATAACGTAAGTAATATGCTTATCGTCATCGATGAAGTACTTACGGGTAACGGGTTTAGATCACTATCCAATAAGGAATAGTTACCTCCAAATAATGCCTGTCGAATAACCAAATCTATCCCCTGTCGTGCCGCCAGCCCAAGTTTATCTAACCAAATAAATGTAGCGACGAATGTATTTGATAAACCCGGGGCACCTCCACCAAAAGCCGAGGACGTTTCACCTAAAAGGGTATATTGTGCACTTTGAAATTACTTTAAGTAAGTACTTACCTAACCACATCGACTTCTTTTTGGCTCCAGCTTCTTTGAGTATTTCCTTTGAATTAGTGATTTGCGTGTCTAGTAGGTTGAAGACATCTGGATTCATAAAGTGGGAGATGTTAGCTTCACGTCCATCGAAATAATAGCTGCAGCAACGCGTTAAAATTGTCTGATCTAACAACACACGTAACTTACTGATGCCAAGTGACAGCATCAACGTAATCCTTTCCATGTTTAACGAACCCAGATAGTATTTTGCTCGCGGGTGTGGTCATCGTAGTGGGCCTCGTTGTGGCCGGTCCAACCAATAACGAAGTATTGTAAATCGGGTAAGAATTCAAAAGGTTACGGCAGGTGCTAAAATCCTCGGCCATCTGCTCAGGCTTTGGTGTATAGTTGAAATGTTTCGGGTAAAGATTTGGTTCTAAAAGTTGAAAATTCGGTAACGACATTTTAGAATTAAATTTACCATTGCCCAGCTCCCAGTCGAGAGAATAGTTGCGTTTAGCCGAGTATTTGATTAATTCTTCGGCATTACTGGGATCCCACTTATCTCCATCGAGACGTGTTAAATAATTTAAGTCGAAAAGAATTTTTAAACCTGATCTTTTAGCGAGGTTATTTAGATCATCCCATACCGTTGCTACAAAAGTAATTGTGTAAATAAAAAGTAAAACAATCAAATTAAGTATAACATATTCAAATTGAAATTGATGAACAGGAAACACTCTTCTGCAAGGATATGGCACAGGTTTTTACTAACCTGACATTGTAAATTCTTTCCTCATTTCGTAGTCGGCATCAGAGTATAGAGTAATTGTAACGTTTGGATCAAATAGTAAACTGCTAGCCATATTGCCACCGATTCTTAAATATCCGGGCGCTAAAGGTTTCATCAGCTTTACCAATTTGTCATCTCTACAAGAGGAGAATATACGTTAAGTTAAAAAAGGATTCGATTACCTACCCCCGGTTCCCCTTACCTTATGTCGATATTTGAAAAATTCTTCATCATTTGCGAGGTATCTATAGCTACATTCAGAAAATTTTTATTTGTCTTTTGCACAGGTAGTTTTTCTTCAACGTTAAAGACAACGAGGATGTCGTCTGCAGACGTGATTCCTGGGAATGCTACCATAACATACAGCAATAAACCCAGTGTATAAACTAAAGATGACAACTGCCTTAAAAGAATATAACTCAATTTTTACTTACTCATTGGTGATGAGGGACTGTGGGGCATTTTTGTGCTTAAGTAGGTACTAGAGCAGAAAAAAACCTTAATGCTATAATACAGTCCACAAAACGAACTCTTTGCGTAGTGGTTGCAAAAGCGAAATGGGGAAAGGAGCTAAATATGCCAATATGACCGAGCAATGAAAAAGGAAGCATAATCTTTTTTTTGCCTCCTTTATAGTTAGCTCCTATGAGATTGCTATCTTTTATCCTAGGTACGTAACGATACTGTGTGTATCACTATCAGAAATAATGCTCGTTTATAATGTCGTTTTTGGCAATCTGGATTTGATTAACGAAATGAAACAATTAAAACGTAATCAATTAGATAAGATGAGATATTTATTCGTGAAGCAGAAATGTATAGGTGCAATACAACTAACATTCCTGCTTTCGATCGAATAAGAACTGGATGATCCTTCTAAGGCGATTTTGTTTAAATGGAATGCCATCAACCAACTGTCCTCATTGCAGCGATGTACAAATACTTGAAATATACAACATACAGGTAGTCTTGGAATGTACCCAAAATCAAAATTCGTCCGCGACTTTGAAGAAATTAATAAAACAACAAAAAAGGCTTTGTGGTGCGTTAGCACCTAGTTTTTACAGCGTATTTGTGTTTGTGGCACTGGACAATACCATGAGTGTAAATGTTGTAGAAATTTGAATTTCGATAAAAAAATACAGCAACGTACATATGTATGTTACACTACATACAGACATTGAATTTAACAAGTTCTTTTCTTTAAAAATGTCACTCAGCTTTATTTTAAATATGATACGTATTGCTCTTTTTTGAATGACAAAACCCCTGAAGCAACCCCCCAGAATTTCATGACGGAATAAAAGTTAGAATATCTTCACTGCAGTTGATCGACGTGATACGCAACGGGTAGCATAATTTGGATAACCGTGTACAGAAATGAAAGAGATGGTCACAAGATTGTTCCATTTAAAAGTTTGATCGATAATTATTACTCCTAATAATTTCATTGAGCCTGATTCTGCCAAACTTCAAAGTTATAGTGTCATATATTGATGCGCCATTCATTCGGGACTTGTCATTTCCGAACATTATACAGGTCATTCTTGACGAGCGTCAGTTAGAAAGATATGGAAAACCTTTGAAAATGAAACTAAACTGATAAGTCCTTTAAGGGTTTTGGCACATGATGAATTGAACTAAAATATTTTCAAGATGGCGCCACTTCCGGAAATACCGGAAGTAGCCATCAACTTTGTTATTTTAAATAGGGACCCCCCATTTTTTCTACATTTTCGGATTCTACGTCAAATTTGGAGTACAACAATACCCCATAGTTGACACTTTGTTCCAAGGGTTTCGCCGATATTCAAGTTTTTATGTCAAAAATTGAATTTGCAGGGGTAATTTTAAAAATTTATTATTCGAAAACAGTGAGAGATATTGCAACACAGTTTTCACTGATTTATTAAAGAAAGATCGAATTTTCTTATGGTATGCGTAATACTCTAAGAAAGTGAGACTACGCCACTTTTTCAATGCTCTCAACTTTTAAACTTTTAAATATCCATAACTCCATTTTTTCAAATGGCACCCCCCATTTTGTTCTTCACCCTTGTTTTCCTTTTTCGTAGACCTTTCATTTAATACAAAATGTCAAAAGCTGCTTCAAACGGTTTCCGAGATATTCCATGCTTTAGTTACTTCTTGTAGCAAATTAATAAAAAAATTAATTCGCTTGATGTAATTCTTTTGTTTTTATTATGATAATGTTTAAACGTCAAATTTGCAGGAATAACGGTATGTTACAAACAAAAATACAAAAAAGCAAGCCTGCGGTAGACTCTAAAGGACAAGAAATAACAGCTGTACTGGCGTATTTTGCTGCAAATCCAACTGCATCGCATAATGATATCCAAAGAGAAATTGACATATCAGACACGAGTGCACAAAGAATTCTCTGTACTGTCGTATTTTACAGTTATTTCTTGTTCTTCAGGGTCTACCATAGGCTTCCTTTTTTTGTATTTTTGTTTGAAACGTACCGTTATTCCTGAAATTTTGTATTAATTTGCGAATTATAGCCTCTGTGGGTTGCGCCTTGTCAGGGTATTTTTCGGAAAAAAGACGGCAAGTCCTGGCCGCTATTCAATTACATTCACCGTGTATTAATATTAAATTCAAAAAATCTTCAATAGTGTAACCCAAACGAGCCATTATTGACGAGAAGTATAAGTTCAAGCAGCAAAAATTTGACGTTTAAATATTATCATAATAAAAACAAAAGAATAACATCAAGCGACTTAATTTTTTTATCAATTTGCCACAAGAAGTAACTAAAAATCTGGAATATCTCAGAAACCGTTTGAAGGAGCTTTTGACATTTTGTATCAAATTAAAAGTCTGAGAAAAAGGAAAACAAGGGCGAAGAACAAAATGGGGGGTGTCATTTGAAAAAATGGAGTTATAGTTACTTAAAAGTTTAAAAGCTGAGAGCTTTGAAAAAGTGACGTAGTCTCACTTTTTTAGGCTGTTACGCATACCATTGGATCTTTCTTTAATAAATCAGTGAAAACTGTGTTGCAATATCTCTCACCGTTTTCGAATAATAAATTTTTAAAATTACCCCTGCAAATTCAATTTTTGAAATAAAAACTTGAATATCGGCGAAGCCCTTGGAGCAAAGGGTCAACTATGGGGTATCGTTGTACTCTAAATTTGACGTAGAATCGAAAAATGTAGAAAAAATAGTGGGTCCCTATTTAAAATAACAAAGTTGATGGCTACTTCCGGTATTTCCGGAAGTGGCGCCATCTTGAAAATATTTTAGTTCAATTCATTATGTGCCAAAACCCTTAAAGAACTTATCAGTTTATCTTCATTTTCTAAGGTTTTCCATATCTTTCTAACTGACGNCAAAGAAACACCATAAATACAATTAAAAAACACAAAACTCCTTCTTCACAGAAACACACCACTTTATCACAACCCACTCGTATTCAACCCAAACGCAAAGCCAAAGAAACACTTACACAATAAACTCCATTTAATAAAATTACAGGAATTATTATAATGATTTTTTGTTTTGTTTTCCTCTTTCCTGATAGCGTTGGCTATTGTGCCCATCAATAGGTATGTTGGTAAGTACGAATTACATTATCCCTAGATGTCCAATGTACGTGTGTGAATTTTTTTTTTTTTTTTTTTTTTTTTTTTTTTTTTTTAAGGACTCTACATAACTTCACCAGACACTAATCGTTACTTGATTTTTATCCGTGCGATTAGTTAACCAGGCTAGACCTGAGTTCTCACAAGAAACACCGATCATAATAATAAGGGAAGATACACGTTGATTTATAAATCGAATATTTGACTAAACCCTACCTGAATATTCAGAATGAAACAAACTTTATTAGCGCTTTTTGAAGAACGGTACGTGTAGATTTATAATAAATCTGAATGTTTGAACAATTGCGATTTAATATCCCTAAAATGATCCTGATAGTCCCCATTACATGTTCCCTAAAAAACCCACTTAGGAAAATATTTTCATTCAAGTGGTCAACAATTCCGAAACAAAATGTATTAGCGTTTTTTAAGGGACGATACGTGTAAATGTATAATCGATCTAAATATTTGAACAATTGCTCCCCATTCATCCCTAAAATGACATCGATCGTCCCTATTACGTTCCTTCAGAAAAGCGACTGAATAGCGCACTACAACTACTACCTAATCCGAGAAGTTGAAAAGGAAATTGGTCTCAATTACGTGACACGTATCCAAAGAGATATAATAATAGGCTGTACTTAAAACAGCACTGGTCTACAGCATTTTTGCGCATGGGACATATATACCTTATTTGTATTGCTTGTATAGCCACAAATAAGAATTAGAACAAAAAAAGGTTATGTATTTGTTTTTGTGCGAAAAAAATGCAAAAAACCAAAAAATAAAAATACCTATAAAATCTTACTTACATTGGCATGATTTATTATAAGGTAACGTTCCTACATTTAAAATTTGTTTGTCTTAGAGTCTAAATGTTTAAAAATGGAACAGTTTTGCTGTTTTTGTCATGTTCAACTGAAGTTTTTCTCATCAACCCCCCAAGTATGACCTTCCATCATGCTTCCAGCTTACTGGCCTTGGTAACGTGCCTAAATTCCAATATGTCTTGATGAAAGGGTTGTCCTTGTTATTCCGAATAAGCTCCCATATTATCCTTAAATTAATCTAAATGAAAATGTAACCTGTGCATCTTAAGAGACATTCTATACCCGATGATGCAACACCAAAACCTGTCAGCTCGTCATAATTTTCAGCTCGATGGTTTCCCAGGAAACACTGAACGGGAAAACATGGACTATCGCCTTAAAACTGTTCCAGGATTTCTTTTCCTCTTTGCTAAGTAACCGCGGGAAAATATCACCCTCCATTTTTCTTTTTATTTGAGGGAAAACAAAGATTCCAGTTTTAATTTTCGCCCCTGAAAGCTTTCAATCAAATCGCTATAACTTTTGTAAAAGCAAATATTTTCGATGTCTAATTGCACTTTTTATTTGCTTATTATAGTCAGAATATATTATGTAAATCCCATGCGCAAAAAAAAATATTTTTTTGTTGACCTGTGTTATGTATTATGACTCCAGTGATTCTTGAAGCGGTAGCAAAGATTGCATAAATTTAATGAAAAAAATGACACATAACAGTTATTTGTAAAAGTTTCGAAAGTGATAGTTTTTTTTTCATGAACTTCCAGTTTGATTAATGAGAATGAAGCCCGAGTTAATCAAGCAAAAAAGACACTGTTGATGAATGGCTCCATATTGAATTAGTGTGTGGTCTATGGTTGTCGAAAATATTACACTAATTTGTTTATTATAAAAATGTTAGTCGCTATCGATTTCGGACTTTATTTCTCGTCCATCATCAGGCGATACGTCGGGATGGCTGACGAATCATGGATTAGAAGAATTCTGTCACTGCATAATCCATGATTCGTCAGCCATCCCGACGTATCCCCTTTTCGACAACCAAAAAAGACACCTTCAACACGTGTTGCACACGAAATTTTTTTACAAAGTGATCTTTAAAACTCCTAATTGAATAATATCCTTAGACCATATAGTACATGGACTGCTAATTGTAACTAAAATAGGGTCAAGGACATCGCTTGGGTATGTGAGTTTCAGGGTAAACGAGTCTGTCCGAAGTTGTCCGATTAGACACTATTTGAGACTGTCAACCTATAAATTTATAAACGTCAATTAATTAATCGCCTAGATATGCCAAAAAACAAACCTATTGCTATTTGTGGACGCATAGAAGATAATCAAGAGGATTTAAAGCTTCCCGTACTACGCGGTTACTATAAAAGCTACTCTTTACGGGATCAGAATGGTGTTTACACGACTTTAGTTTACCCTGAGATTCACATACCCACGACTACAGTGCCCTCTATCCGTGACCACTCATTTTGTATTGAAAGCATAGGGCTAATAGCAGTCCATGTACTATATGGTCTAAGATAATATCATTGACATTCACGATTTATTGTCACAGCAGAATACCCAACTCCGGAATTTTTGCCGGCCGGTCCGGACCGATTCAGTCCGGACAAATGTGCTTCCGATCTTATGGCAGTCGCCTGCCCCGGACAGCGCCACATATAAAATCCCTAAGAGCCGTGTCCTGCGACCCCGATGAAGCCAAGATCGGAATGGTCTCTTTAGTTTTTATGGCAACCACAATCATAATATAAGTCCCTCTTTAAAAACCTTTTGTCTATACGATCACAGATATCCAAAAATTGGAGTTCTCCTATAAAGCTAAGCAAAGTGCTTTGTGGTTCGCGCCTCGAGGAGTTGGGGCAAAAAATAATACCTTCTTTCATAATGGAACAGTTTATTACAGATACATATCAAGTTCAAGCACCACCTAGAGACTGAAACACACCGTTTTCTCTCATTTCCTCAAACAGAGCGTCGGGGTCCAACTGCCTAAAAAACGTTCTGAAATAATACACAAACACATCTAGGTATACACCAATTTGCATACCTATGATAGTCCGCATACGCTTGCTTCTTCTTACGAATGTAGAAGAAGTAAAAGAGACAACTACTGGTTACCCCACCAGCAATAGCCATAGCCAAATTTCTCTGAATTTGGCGTGCCAAGTGACCAGTAAATTCGGGTCTTACTAGCTTTTTCTTAGCGGGATTTACCTCCATGGCTCGTTAAACCAGAAAAATTAATTGATTGAAAGATCACTTTTGGGTTACCGCAGCAACATCACCAACATTCCCCAAACAAAATGCGGATATCGTGATTTTTTGGCGGACTTATCCAAAACGCGATTCCATTATTAGCGCTGTTACCTAGTAATTACCAGATATGTGGCATTGAAGAAATGGAACCGCCTTCGTTTTTCACATTACCATATTCACATTTGAATTTATTTCTTTATTTTTTAAATTGTTTGACTAACGTGTACAACAGAAAAAACGCACTCCTAAATAACAATAAAATTATGCTTTAGTGGTAGATTTCTCCATGGTACTGCCCGTTATCGTATAAGGTTTCGGTGTAGTCGTGCACGTATTGTCCTTCAAGGCCCGATCCTGGTGCGAGAAGGGGATACCCGAGATGGGCACGGGCGATAAGTGGGCTCGAATGCGCAATCAAGGGAGCACCGATAATGTGGGCGGGGGCGGCAATCAAAGGAGCTGCGTGGGCAACAACTGCGGCGGCAGGAGCGACAGCTACAACACCGGCTGATTTGGGAGCGGCAATAACGGTACCACCTGGAGCATCGGCGGCGATAACACTACCGTCTGGTCCATGTACAGCGGTGCTTGAGCTAGGTCCTTGGACGATAGCACCTCCATCGATGGTCTCTACTATGGCACCGGGGATAACTCCGGCATTTGCCACTGCGACGCATAAAACTGCAAAAGCCTAAAGGAGCGACGTTAATCCCCCAATTAATTACGCGAGTGGTATACTTACGAAAAAGTACATTTTGTGTTGTAGGTGCACAAACTGACGAATGATGCCCATATGTCGGAAGAATGCGTTTTATACTTCTTGGGCGACCTCGCACACACCCATTCACGTTTTTTCACAGCTTCCAGACACAAAGCCAAATATTTAAAAAGGACACGTGTCTTATTATCATGTGCAACACCTTAAATTTACCCAGAAGAGGAAATACTGGACTGGGTTTTCTTAGACCAAAAGCACTAGGATGCCATTAACAAAAACCCAATTGCTACCCATTAAAGCTCCATTAGAATCATCTATATTAATTAAGTGATAAATAGTGAATCATTTAAGCGTTAACTATGTCGTGATCGATCAAGGGAGGAGGACGCGATCTATTATAAAACTTGATTAATTACCTATGACGTATAGGAAATATATAAGGTCAAGTACAATTTGTAGGTGCACTAACCTTATAACTTGACTTAGGTACATGTTCGTAAAGAATGCATTTTTATATTTTAATGTCTGCATTATAGGCATCCAAATCGTTTCTAAAATGACATGTTTGATGTAAAAATGTCTTTTTTTACGTTTTGTGTTTTTGCAAGCAGAGCACAGATGAAAGTAATTTCAAACGCAAGCGTTGAGGGCCTAAATTTGAGGGACATTTTCCAATATCTACTGGCACTTTTCCGAGAACGATATTTAGTCTAATTTTGTAGAGATTTAAAAAATCTGATGAAATTTTCTACGGGATTTCATTGGACAAGATTATATGGATTAGTTTTAAAAGCACGACGCGGACAATTTTCTGATGCGGCGTACTACTTAGAAAACACCTTTAGATACGGAGCAATTGTCCAGGATTGGTTCCCCAACAATTTTCGTGATCGAGATGATGGCCAAAAAATAAGTGTAAGAGATAAACAACGAACTATATTTTCGTACGCATGGGAGCATGGGCAAATTAAGGCACTTTGCAAGTAAACTTTTTGTTTTTTGGTTATTTATAATTTTAGGTATTATTGTGGTATTATATTTCAAAATGCTGGACTCTGCGGAAAAAGGTAATATTAAATTAATATAATTATATTCAACTTAGTCTTTTTTAGAAACACCTGAAGATCACTATAGGTATACGTAGTAAAAGAGTGAAAATGATAGCAATTCACATTAATAATCTCCATGGGTCTTGAATGTTGTAAACCTAAAATGTAAAACTTTTGGCAAGAGTGTGGGATATGAAGAGAGAGATACACAGAATTTAAACTTCGAGGTGGCCCTTCTGTATAAGATGGTGTCCAGATTAAAGTAAAAAAATGAGTTTATTGCGTAAATCTTACATTTGATACATCAAAATCTAAACTCTTCACAGTGCAGAGTCTGCTAATAACAGCCATAAACTTGCTTAATTCCATTTCCTCAGTAAACCTTCTTCATAGAAACTGTCAACGCTTGGAGTGGAATTAACCTACGAGTAAATATTTTCGATTAAATAGTTTCGAGTAATTTGCTGAGAATGTCGCCATTCATAAATATCGGTTTACAATATAGCTTGCGTATTTTAATTGTAAACTTAGATAAAAGAGAATATTTCTTCGTGTATTACTTTAGCGAAAAATTAAAATTAAAAAATACAAGCAATTTTGTAGTATAATTTCTTCAATTGAAAATTAAAAATAGCAAGTACTTGTTTCAAATTTGTGTAATTCGATAGATTTTGAAATCAAACTTTTCATGCGTATCGGGTCAATATCAAGGATTTTAATCTAATTTTAATTAACATTGACATAAAAACGCATGGAACTAGTCATGCACACGACATTTTGAGTATTTTTTTTACAAAACCAGAGTTGCATAATATTGGTTATATTCTAATTACTCGCTAAGATTCGATGTTTATTTAAAAAAAGGACATTTGAGCACTGCAAATGTTATTTTAGTAAATGAGCATCGTACCTATTCCTAAAATTAGGTGGTACAGTGGTGTTAAAAAGGATTAGGGTTGGTATTGAGATTTTTCAGAAGGGTTGTTCTCTAAAGAAGGCGTACACGAATACTCACTGATGCAAGCCAATAGTGTTACGACAAAGGTCGTTATAAACATTGCGGACATAATCATGATGAAGGTTGTTGCTCGCTCAAGTCCTTTAACTACAATTGTTCGGTGCCAAAACCTCACTTTCTTCTTCGGGGAGTCCCTAGAAGGATTTGTCTAAAGACAGGTGTCATTTTTTAGTTGAATTTTTACTTACTCTTCGGGATTATCTGGTCCAGCGTCAGGTTTTGACATTTTCACACCATTTACTTTAACATAATTATAGCGCTTTGTGTTAATTACACTTAATGAGGACGCGTCATGCGTCCTGCAATGGAAATGAAAGTCATTTTTGGAATTAACCACATTCATAACAGCAAGGCGAGACAGTTCTTTTTAAAAATAGCAGTATGCATTAGAAGAAATCAGGATTGAGATTTTTGTTGTTTGTATATGCGATCGATTGATATCAAGGTTAGCTTCCTTTCTTCTTGTATTTGCTACAAAAAATTATTTTTAATCCGAAGGAATGCAATTGTTAGGTGTGGCATGTAGGTACACCACATAATTTAAACGGTAGCTGTAACAATGCGGAACATACCAATTGGGACGTAAGATTTTGTGGTTAGAAATGCACAACTTCGAGCATTAAATTATTATATTATTCTGTACAGTTCAGGAAACTATAATTTGAACACAATCCTGGGGCGAGAACAGCCTTTTTAATTTAAAGCCAAAGTCCGTGGGCTGCGGGCCATCCGTGGGCTGCTGGCCATCCGTGAGCTGCTGGCCATCCGTGGACTGCGGGCCATCCGTAACCACCAACGTGACCGATGACGCCAGCTGGAGCGCCAACGATGGTTTTTGCCAAAGCGGGAGCTGCGATAACTGCTGGGGCTGCCAAAACGGCAGGTGCTGCAATAGCACCATGGGTAACGGCGGATGACACTACTCCACCAGGAATGGGAGCGGCAACGACGGCGCCCGAATCAGCAACCGCGGAAATTGCGCTTCCATCAGGTCCTACGACCGAAGCTTGAGATGCCGGTCCTTTAATTGTTGCACCAAGTGCTGCAGGTCCAACTAAAGCCGCGGGACCTCCATGGATAATGGACGCGTGTGCTACAGACACGGCGATTGCGAAGACAAGGACCTAGTAATGAAAGAGTTAATCTCAATGGAAGGCGAGAAACTCAGTTACTTACCAAAGCGTTCATGTTGCCGATGTGTTTGATTATGCTTCATTTAAGTCACCCTTCGTCTTTTATACTGATCAACAACCTTCAATGCTCATTGTTTCCGTATTCTTGCTTGTCATAAGACCTAGACAATCTATTTTTCATTGCGTATAATGTTCGTGGTCAATTACATCAGGGCGTTTCCCGCCTTAGATGACAATTTACTATCGTTTCAATAACCCATTTAAGATTCTTGTTTGCCTACATAACGTAACCTCCAAGAAAATGATCGTGGAAAAAATGCTCCCACAAACGGATACGCATTGCTGGTGTGAAATATTTCGCGGAGGCGTTGGTCAGCTACTGAACGAGGGCGAGAAAAACGTAAAATCTCTGCTTCCCTACTCCCAAATCAATTGGTCCTTAAGTGAAAGCTTATTGTTTAACCCACAAGGAAATTAAAAGCTCAATTTGTGTATGGGGTCGATGTGTAACTTAAAAACCGAGTGGATATAACTATTTTTAAAGCTAAAGGGATCTGCCTAGGAAATTGGTCCCAATCAGTCGGAGTTCAGAAGTCAGTGGGATTTAAGTTCTAAAAACCACTGTTCACCACCAGCAATTACGACCGAGATTACGACCTTTTTAAAGTCGCATTTTACATTTAATAAATATATACGGTGTTTGCGCCTATAAAACACATTTTCGGATTTTCCACTTAAATGGTTTTCTACATATGGCAAGAATTAAAATAAAAATGAACGATGACTGCTAACCAGAACGGGACAGCGCCAGGGTATCAGAATCTTTTTCTCTCCTAGAAAATTACTACTAAAAATCGTAGTGTTTTACTTATAGTTGTAAGTGACACCTTTTGTAATGAATCTGTAATACCTACGGATGAGTTAGCAAGAGTTGTTTTAATTTTAATAATAAGATAAAGATAGTTAAATAATAAAATAGGTAAGATTTTATCTTCAAAGCTGACAAAATTAATTCAAGCAATACAAAATGTAAACTTGCCCATTTTTTAGCGCATTTTTGAAAAAAATACGCTATTATATTCGTTATTGCTGGCAGGCCGGCTGTCCGCGTTAGATCTCCACAACTACAATAGCTAGAGACTTCAAATTTTCACTAAAAGCTTTCTGCTAAGTGTAGATGTGCAGGCACTAGTCTATTTTGAGTTAGATTATGAGATCGATAATTGAAGAAAATAATTTCGATATGGGTTTCGGAGGTCTATAATTTTACCGTTAGATAGCTACCAGTATAAAAACATTAAATTTGTTTTACAAAATGAAGACGTACCGTCAATTGAAATTAAATAAAATTAATTATTTAACGCAGCCAAAATTACTCGTGAGATCGATAATTTTAAGCTTCGCTAATAAAATACTGACCTGCATTACCAAAAATGCGCTTTAATCATGTATATGCTGATTTACAACTTGTTTTTAAATAGATCGTCTTTATATACGAGTTCTTACTTGAATTGAAGGTAATGTATAAACGTACAACGTAAAGTCATTCTGCGTTTTGGATTATGAATCTGAAATAAAAATGCGTAAATTGTACATGAGTATGAAGTGTGTTACGTTCCCTTTATCGACGTGTATAATACAAAACTTTTATAGCAGAAGCCATAGAATAATTATGAAACTTCTTAAAACTGTAGGTATTTAATTTACACGCCCAAAATGACAAGCTTAAATTCTCCCGTCGTTTCCATGGATGTATATTCTGTTGGGAACTTCATTTTATATCCTGCTCCGCGTCCTACTTTTAATAAGAATGACAGATGTCTATGAAATTGGTTTGTGGCTTGTTACAACGTTAATTATAAAGATTCTTATGGGAATTACTTCTAGAGGGTAGTTGTTGTTTTGTATGTTTATCGTAGTTTGTTTAAGTTATTTTCATTACGGGCATTTGCTTTTTTCCCTCATATGTTTAATAGAATCATACATACAATACTCAAATCAACACAGAATTAATCCCTACGTTTGGATAGAGTCAAATAATTTATTTTATGGCAGATATTAAATTGACACTTTAAAATTTGAATGTGTAGTGTTTTTTTTAACCGTAAGGGTAGATGAAGTGATCACTTTAATTGCAAGGGTATCCAAACGTAGGGATTAATTCTGTGTTGATTTGAGTATTGTAGTAAAATTATGCGTGTTAATAGGAAAACACGAAAATAGAACAATTGCGTTCATTTTTTTCTACTAAACAGTTAACCTCTTAGTTTTTTCTCTGGAACTCGAATTTGAATTCACACAAATATTACAGTCGACCAACCAAGTTCTACCAAAGTATGATTCTATTAAACATATGAGGGAAAAAAGCAAATGCCCGTAATGAAAATAACTTAAACAAACTACGATAAACATACAAAACAACAACTACCCTCTAGAAGTAATTCCCATAAGAATCTTTAAATAATTAACGTTGTAATAAGCCACAAACGCTAGAAAAGTCATGGAAATGATAGAGGTAGTTATATTGTGTTAAAATCAACAATTTTTGCAAGGACAAATTTCGCAGATCGAGAAGATAAATGGAAGAATCTACCCCCCAAATGTAGGGTAAAATTACAAATTCTACAGTTGTCTTTGTAACAGGCTGGAACAGCTTTTAAACAATCATGTTAAAACATAAGAAACACTTCTTTAGGTCTTCAGGAATTTGTTCTCACAACGAAAATTTGGTTCTACCGAAATACCTCTCCACAATCGTCTCGGTTCTCTTTGATTTCTGTGAAAACATGGTAACTATATTCGCTTCAGAAAATTTCCCACACACTCCCAGGTAAATAAGATTCAGGTGATTCGTTTCCATTCCAGAAAAATTAGCTCCTAGTTATATATGCAACCCTCTCCCCTACATATATACATCTCAAAATAAATTTTCACCCAGAAACGTACCGATATCGTCTTGAAATTTTAACGGATTTTTAGCGCATTTTCAAACTCACGTTGGAAGGCACTATTATGACCACTTTCTCCGCCCGTCCGTCTGTCCGAGGCTATTACTACTCCTACATTTTTCAAGATGTTTAGTTCGCTCTTTTTGCATGAGGTAGCGTAAGCTCTGGCACCTCAACCAAGAAAAAAGTTAAACTTAATATTATCCCTAACTTTTTGTTTTTCTTGGACAATCATCAAAGCGAAAGAATACCGCAGATTAAATTAGAAAAAGAAAGAAACTACTTTTATACCTATCATTTGAATTTTGGCTGTTCTTTCTACGAAGTTATTCTATTACTTTGATCTAGGGTAAGGTATCGCCACTGCACGAAATTTAAACGTTTAACTGTCTACACGCCTGTTCGCACTGCCAAAGCGGCAGACAAACAGACGTTATAATCTAGCTTGAGTTCTACGGGTTTGTTGAAAATGCGGTAAAAATTAAATAAGTAATTCCAGAAGATGTTAGAGACTTTCACTAAATTATGCGATGAACATCCTGCTCCGTCAAGGTCCTTATCAATTCCTGACCCTTTACCTAATGTAATTGATCCTCTTATGGCTTCTGAAGATGACATCAGAAAACAAATGTAGGAATTTCATTGATCGGAATTTCTATTTTGGATGAAAATTGGTTTTTATCGAGGATTAAGATCAAAACTGCATAAGTTGGTGCTCTTTCATACGTTACATCATTTCAATTGTGCAAATGCACGAGTTTTTCTCACGGGAAACATCGGACAACCCAATACCAATAACCAACGTATGCAGTGATCTTAAGGTGGCGTTTACAAAAAGTGCAAAAGTTTCCTTGCAATTTCCTCAACAACTTTGTTTCGAGGTGAAAAAATGAACTTCTGTTAACGACCGATGGTTGCTAAAGGTTTAAGCTTGTGAATGAAGTTAAATTTGATATAACAAATTATTATGTGTGTGATAAAAATGAAAGATATATATTTTAAATGGGAGTTTTTTAAGAACTTATTTCCTAAATAACAGCGAAAGTACCGGAATTAGCTAAATAATTTTTGTTTCATGCAAATGTCGGAACGCTATATATTTGAATGAAAGTTATTTCAAACAAAAATTTGTACCCAGAAGGAAGTTATTGTGGAAACAAATTTCCAATTTTTCAATGTAAACGCGCCACCTTAATCCTCGTCAAAAATCAATTTTCATCCAAGTCAGCTAACTAGACTGACAAAATCTTCTCGGTGCGTTAAATTTCTATTTTATCCCGTTCGCTGTAAAAACCTTAGGTCCTTGGAATTTTAAAGCGATAAAATTTGTGGATCATTTAGGAAAACTAACCTCTGAAGTTACTGGTGAAATTCGTGCAAAAACAAAAAATTAGTATCGCATATACTACGTGCAAACGCAGCTTGTATAATGGGCACCTTTTCTCAAACATGTTCAATGGAAGAAATATTTTATATTTAATAAATATTAATATAAATTGTTAACCCCTTTAAATGTGCCATGTGCACATAGATCTAGTAAATTTCAAAATTAAGAAGTTATCAGTTATGTCAAGTTATAACATCTTTGAAAGTAATATTAACGCCTGTTATTCTATAAGTAAGTACGGTTTAAATTCAAAAATAACTTTGGTAGGTCGCGTTACAAGCAACATGGAGGAATCGAGAGATCGAATCGTTTTTTAAGAAACATTTGAAACTAACCTCCAAATAATGTTTAAAGTTGAATACTCATGCAAGTCAAGTTAAATAAATAATAAGTTTAATACACATTAAAGGCAATTCAAAATGAACCTTGATACAAATTAACGTTGAGTGAAGTGTGGATTTTTCACTCAACCAATTTTATAGTTATCAAAGTATTGTTGGGGATGAAACTGTAAGAAAATATTTTCTTGTTTGTTAAGTCTGTCCTACACACCGTTCGCTTTGGGTTATAGAAGCGGCGAGGGTACGAACAAAAATGGAGTGTCAATCTTGTGTCGTATACTTTTTTTTATAAATTTACAAAATGCATTAAATAAAATGATTAATTTACACATGTGTAATGATTCTTTGCTGGTTCCTTGTAGGTTTACCAGTGACCATGATGGTGACCAATCACAACACCTGGATGTGCATGGGCGACGATGGCGCCAGCTGGGCCGGCAACTACGGCACCGTGACCGTGGGCAAGTCCGTGTCCAAGAGCAAGCCCGTGTCCAACTGCGATACCATGGGCACCGATAACGTGTGCGCCGTGACCAGCCCAGTCTTGTGATTCCAAAAGGCCTTCTCCGTGCCATTGTCCATCGTCGTGTCCGTGGGCGAGCACATGGCCTACATGGGCGACATGTCCAATTCCGCTGTGAATTCCGTGCGGTCCAATGGCTCCGTGACCGGTGACGATGCCAGCTGGTCCAGCAGCTCCGTGACTAGAAACAACACCTGAAGCTCCGATTAAGGGGAGGTGGTCGTGACCATGAGCCCATAAACCGGAGGGTTTGGCGCTAGCGCAAGCGACCAAGCAAGCGAATGCAACGACCTGTAAAATTAGAACTTAGTATCTAAATAAAAACGAGTAAGGAACTTACGAAGGAGTTCATTGTGTTCTTCTTTTAAAATAAGACTGTACACTGATTTCATTTGTTTAACCCTCCAATTTATACATACGCACCTGTCCTTCATCACTCCGTTAGTAATTATGACAAATTGTTAATCCCCCTTTCATTTTACTCCACCTATTTCTAACGTTCTAATTAAGGAATTAGATTGCATCGCAATTTTTATCAATGAGAATTTCCTTATAGAAGCCACCACTGACTCACCTTGTCATTAGCAGCTTTTGAGAATGACAGGATGAGTAAAAGAGAAGCTCGTCTTTCCACATTACGCACTAATCACACGTACACAAAAAGTAAGTCGATCTCTTCTTTATTCATGGACTAATTTTTTAGTCTCTATGTTTACAGTCAGTAATAATCAAAGGCAAGGTTTGTGATAATTACGATTTAACCTATTATAAATGCGCACTTACATTCCTACTGTACCTAAAAAAGCTAAATAAACTTGAATGTCAAATAACTTCACGCAAAGTGAATGTCCAGATTCATGAATTATGCATTGAAAAAAAGTTAAACCGTTTCTACAACTACTTTTTACCGCGTTTTGGAAACCTACAAGTCTGTTGAGATTATATTGGTGGGATGCTAATAGCCCATCATTCTACCTATTCATCACAGCCTTGTATCCTTCGGTAAATGCTAACATGTATGTAGAAGTATCAGTATTGAGTATGTTATTCAATGGTACCACTCAAACTTTGTCGTCTTGTCCAGAGTAACAAATGATGACTACATTTTCCTTTGGGGTGTTGTAAATTGGTGAAGGGTAAATAAAAAGTACACAAATCGGCTATCCATTATGAATAATTCAAACATTTCAGTTTCTGGAGTCTGTTAGGGGTTGGTATCTCTAACGTCGTCGCTATAGTTTGTGCTGGGTAATAATGGAATGTTGTCGTTATTCCATTAAGTCCATTTTGTATCTATCTTGCTTCTTCTTTTTTATGTTATATACATAATATGGAAATTCACGGTTTTGTCACCATTTTTGTTTCGTTTTTTTCTTTAAGTAACCGGCATTTTTAAGGTAAATCTTGATCTACGCTTTTAATGTTAATTTTTGGTTACAATTCTTTTTATATTAGTTATAAGTTTACTAATTTAGTTATTTTTTAGTTACAAGAAACACTACTTCCTTAATGATTAGTTTAAGTTTGTCCTGTAATTGGAACGTTTTTTCTGTTGGACATTTATTAAATATTATTATTATTATTAACGAGATTAGTTAAAAAATTACGTTTTTCGTTCTTTTATCCAAAACCGAAAATGTTACCGTTCACTAATATTTGCATTTTCTTTAATCACACTACTATTTACTAATAATTTTATAACAATCTATGCTCTTTTGAAACAAAAAGCAAGAAATCTATTCCACCAACAAACGTAAACCTTAGCACAATGCCGCTCTAAGCAAACGAGAGTTTTGGTAAATTTTGATACTAAAATCAACCAAGATCAATGTAAGATAAAGGTTAAATTATGCAAAGTAAACGACATTAATTGCATAGTATAAAGCTTAGCAAGACGCACAGGATAGCCAAATTTCGTTGTTAATATGGGAGTAACTATAGTGACAGAGAAAGCCTATAACTTCTTTGTGTATTAAGTTATCGGGAATATATTTACGTTCCTACACTTTTTTGAGAGGAGTTGAATGGCTTTGCAATGCTCTCAAAACAATCATCAGCTTTTCATTTTCAACACTAGACAGAGCTTTATTATCTGATTTAAAAAATATGGTGATATCATATCATATGCCCCCTTATTTTCTTCTTTTTTATCCTATCCTATATTTTATAGCTGTTATTCAAAGTGTAAAATAATAATATCGCAATCATTTTAGTTGGCGGTCTGCAATGATTTGAAAACTTGCTTAATTGATATCACTGTCAGTGTTCCTGTAGAGGGTAGAACAATGAATCTCACTGAATTTGTTGAAGATAGTAATGACAAAATTCCACTTCACTAAAAATCGATCGTCAACAGTTGTTGCTTACGAAAAAAAATATAAAATGTGGCCGTGGCGTGGCGCTGTCGACTAAACTAACATTTGCAAACCGCCAACTACGATGATTGCGATATTTAATATTTGACACCTAGAATTAGTAGATTACCTATAAAATATAGGATAAAAAGGAAGAATTGACCCCGCTTATGGTATACATATTTTTGAAAAGAAAACAAATGCTAAAAGGATTGTTAACTACACTTTATAATTTAAAAACATACAAATTTGCACTGAAAAAGAAGGCCTGGTGAATTTTTGTAAACCTTATTTATTTGTTTATTTATGGCGTTTATTTTTGAGTCGGCGGGGTTTCAGCCAAGGCTGTTCTACTATCCAACCCACTATACATTTACAAATATCCATGCCCGAATCCGGATTCGAACCAGGGACCGTAAGTATCGCAACCGAGCTTCAACTCAACTGCGCCACACGAGCCGGCCAGATCAATAATACGGCGTGTACGTTCTTACAAGTAAAAAATAGTATATTAAGATACAAGTGTATAATCAAGTCTTTAAAGCACGCGCAACGAGTTTAAGGGCACGATGCAAAGCGGAGTGCCTTTAACGTTGCAAGTGCTTTAAAGACCAATTATACACGTGTATCTTATAGTATTTTTTATTATACCTGCAGTATAATTTAAAAATAGGAATACAATGAAATCATATTGACGTTAGACTCGAATACATGTCTATAATTAAGTGGGCTGGGTGTTCGTAATTTCACGATTGCCATGGAAATGCACTTGACGTTTGCTTATAAAAATCATCGTCTTTGTGAATAAAACGATTTCCGTTGAAAAACATAATACACCGTCCATTAAATCGCTTGTTGTAAAATCTAAAGAAACGTTGGTAGGTATAAAATTCAAAATAAAGAATATGAAAAGTTGTTTCCATGGATGAATAGGAAGTTACTACGAATAAAGTCTTAAATGCATCGATAATGCTGGCATATATGAAGGAAATGTCAAAGGTACTTAAATCATCTATCTTTTGGTGCATTCATTCAAAACTTCAAACAATGCTGCGATTAAAAGTGGAACAGATTGGGAAGCATACCCTAAATTACGGGCGTTTGTGAAAGCTTCAACCAAAGGATAGGTACAAGCCAAAGAAAGGTTCTCCATTTACAGAAAGCGACCTAAGAGGATTTTGTATTTCAACCCCAGATGACAGTTTTAAAAGTCATACTTGAATTATCATTGTACCAGCACAGACAACATATACTATTAGTATATGTTGTCTGTGATACTAGCAACTTTAAAGCACGTGTGTTTTAAGCTGAATTTATAGTTCCGTATCCGCAACACCGTACCGTAACGTTTGGAATTAAACCCTACGTGTTGCGCGTTAACATTTATAATTCGCCTTAACGTTGCGTTAGAACGGTTACGGTACGTAGGAAATGCCCAAATCTTATTTCTTACGGTAAATCGTGCTAACGCGCTTGTCTTCGGTAGTACTCGAATAATTCAAACAGTTGAGTTTATCCTGACGTTCGTTTTGTTTATTTACAACAATTATTGACACTTTGTTGGTTATTATTATTTTGAAATGCACGTTACTCTTACTGACAGATGACATACAATGACAGAATTCGCTACGCGCTAATGCACAAGCTCATCACTTGCCACTACGGAACTATAAATCGTATTATTTTCGTTAACGTAAGATTTTACGGTTCCGTTCTTACGTTCTTACGGCTACGGAACTATAAATCCAGCTTTAAAGGCCTTTTTTCGCACGCATTTGGGTGTTTAAAACGGAGATTGTGATTCAGGTATAATAAAAAAAATGATTATGTAATGTAATAATGTAATGCAATATTTTGAGACATACAAAAATGCAAAAATTTATCTGTGATTTGTAAGACTTTTTACTCATCAGCCAATTGATTTTCATGATGAAAGAAACATAGATAGGTGATAAATTTGATCACATCTCAGTTTAATAGTGTGCCATCTTTCGGGAAAATTTCAGTAAAATTTATAAACATAAGTATGTTAATACAAATAAAGAAGATAGAAAGTGAAACATATTGGATGCTTGGTTGACAGGTTAATTATCCTTCCAGCAACTTGGGAAGCCCTCCAACGAAACAATTTTTTATAACGTGGAAATGTATTTGAATATAGAGAATTATGCGCCTCCGGTCGAAAATATGATAGCACCGTATACCAAAGATTGATGCTACCTTAGTGCTAATCTGCTGCCAAATAATGTCAGAAATATTATTTGCGTGTCATATTTTGGTGCACTTCGGTTCAAATTCTTTACCCACAAATTGAATATACTGCACTATTATATACACATTTTTTTTGGCAGAAAAGAGTCTGCTTAACGGTGTTGTTTATCGTCCACGACCGCAATTATTCCTACAGTATTTAAAATAATGATTTAATTCTACTACTATAGTCGAAAGTAATTGATGAAATAGAAGCGCAAAAATAGCTCTTGAGCTCGATCTGAGACAATTTTTTTTGCGGGCCTCAAAAAAAGGCAGTGTATAACCTTCCATTTTTTACCAAAAATCGACTACACCAAAATTTCTCGGGAAAACACTTTTTCTTATTAATTTTGGGGCGTAGAATCCAAAACAATTCGTACTTTTTCGATTAGACTTCTCAATCAAAGGTTATAGACTAGAAACCAATTTCGAAAAAAAATTCAAAGGGCTGTAACTTTTGAACTAGTAGCCCAAACTTGGAACTGTTTGAAATTATGGATTCTACAGGCCACATTCTATAAGAAAATTTTTTTCCGGGTCGATCTGAGACAATTTTTTTTTCGGGCCTCAAAAAAAAGGCAGTGTATAACCTTCCTTTTTTACCAAAAATCGACTACACCAAAATTTCTCGGGAAAACACTTTTTCTTATTACTTTTGGTGCGTAGAATCCAAAACAATTCGTACTTTTTCGATCAGACTTCTCAATCAAAGTTATAGACTAGAAACCAATTTCGAAAGAAAATTCAAAGGGCTGTAACTTTTGAACTAGTAGCCCAATCTTGGAACTGTTTGAAATTGTGGTTTCTACAGGCCACATTCTAAAAGAAAATTTTTTTTCCGGGTCGATCTGAGACGATTTTTTGTTCGTGCCTCAAAAAAAAAACAGCCTTCCTTTTTTACCAAAAATCGACTGCACCAAAATTTCTCGGGAAAACACTTTTTCTTATTAATTTTGGTGCGTAGAATCCAAAACAATTCGTACTTTTACGATCAGACTTCTCAATCAAAAGTTATAGACTAGAAACCAATTTCGAAAGAAAATTAGAAAGGGCTGTAACTTTTGAACTAGTAGCCCAATCTTGGAACTGTTTGAAATTATGGATTCTACAGGCCACATTCTATAAGAAAATTTTTTTCCGGGTCGATCTGAGACAATTTTTTTTTCGGGGCTCAAAAAAAGGCAGTGTATAACCTTCCTTTTTTACCAAAAATCGACTGCACCAAAATTTCTCGGGAAAACACTTTTTCTTATTAATTTTGGTGCGTAGAATCCAAAACAATTCGTACTTTTTCGATCAGACTTCTCAATCAAAAGTTATATACTAGAAACCAATTTCGAAAGAAAATTCAAAGGGCTGTAACTTTTGAACTAGTAGCCCAATCTTGGAACTGTTTGAAATTATGGATTCTACAGGCCCCATTCTATAAGAAAATTTTTTTTCCGGGTCGATCTGAGACAATTTTTTTTTCGGGCCTCAAAAAAAGGCAGTGTATAACCTTCTTTTTTTACCAAAAATCGACTACACCAAAATTTCTCGGGAAAACACTTTTTCTTATTAATTTTGGTGCGTAGAATCCAAAACAATTCGTACTTTTTCGATTAGACTTCTTAATCAAAAGTTATAGAGTAGAAACCAATTACGGTATTTTACGTATTTAGGACCGTGCCATACCAAAAAGTCTGTACACATAAAAAACAATGGTATTTGCGAAAGCACGATATGTTCAAATTTTAAATTAAGTTAACAAAGTTATTTCAAAGTAGCGCACCAAACTTTTCTTTTAAGTCCCTTGATGGCCTAGCCCTTGGCTATTGTCTTCTTATTACTTAAAACAGAATTAGAAAATTCGAAACCCTTCGCGGACGGAGCTGGGTCGCTCGTTAATAAACTAATTTCGATCTTAACGTTTTGAGAACCGATTTCCAACCCTGAGAATCTTCCTAAGCATTAGGAATCTATTATTAGTACTAACAGCATCTTAAAAAATGCCTGACGGAATCTGCAAAACGTTACGAACATACTAAAAAATGTAGTACTTTCAGAATGTGAGTGTGTCATTCAAGAATCTTTATAATCATTACAATTGCAATTTTCAGAAGTTGCAGCCCCGTGAAGATATTTACAGTGTTTAGAATGTTCAAAAACTTCGAACTCTAGACGACATTTAAAAACCTATGCAACCTCACTACATACAAATTTTATATAATTAGGAAGTTAAACAACAAACGGAAGTGGATATTCTCTTTTTAATCGTAGGGGCTAAAAGCTAGCCGTTCGGAAATTTTCTCGAATGCTCCGTGTTTCTTGTACGTATTTCAAGTTCCAATGCGACGAATGTATCTAAAATACGCTGAAACCACTTTGCTTAATAATGCCTATGCCATTAGTTCATAATGAAATAGGTAGGTCTCACGATTGATTAAATTGCTACTGTGTAATTGAATAATAACTGGCGGCGATTTTATTAACAAATATGATTAAACGTGAAGGATAGGTACCATTGATATCTCTATGTATTGAATGCACCTCATTCCATTTCTTACCCTGTTACGCAGAGGTAAACTCTATGCAAAATTAATGACGGTCCGTATTTGTACAGAGGGTTGATCACATGGAAAGGGAGAGCATTGATCAAATTCTAAGTTCGATGTCATTGTAATTTATCTATGAAGTGTTTGTTCTACACGAATCCTTGCATGCATTCAGAATGTAAGTGTATGAAAAAGGGATCACTTTTAGAAAAAAACAAATTAAAATATTCAAAAAGTGCAACTTTTTTTATAACACGTATAATTTAATTTGAAGTTAATTATTTATGTACAATAGAATTTCCTATTTAAAATATCGGGTAACACTTTAAATACAAAAGAAGTTATACACTAAATAAGATAATTATGCACAACGTGCATATTTATTGCACCGAACGGATTACGTCCAAAGAAGCAAATTATTGTGTACGTTTTTCTTTGCCGAAATAACAAAAGTGGCATATACGTCATTCAATGAATAATAGTGTAATGATGATAGATATAACAACCAATAACAGTTCCGATCAGAACACCGGATTATAATCATTAATTATAACAATTAATCGCAATAACAATTCAAGATATAATACAACCTCAACAGTCATAATTAACATTGGACTGAGTTGGGCTCACATTTACATTTCACATAAAAGGCTTTGGTTTAGGATTGGAGCATTAAGTTCCCTACCTCAATTGCATAAGAATATTGGTCACTATAAATATAATAAAATTATAATTAACACAGTACTGATGTCAGCAAAATGTATGATTGTTTTTTCCTTAATTTTTCTAACTAAACTTACGAAGTTTTAGGAAAGGCATTTGGCGAGGTCACATCGGGCGATGCAGGTTCATCCTAAAAGAAGACGTTTAAAAACGCAAAGCTCCCTCGGCCACTTACCTGTGAAACAATACTTGATCTATTACTAGAAATACCTAAATCGCCAGTAAAAGGAGTGCGAAGAGAAACATCTAAATTCGTCGAGGCCTCCTGATGTTCAAGACTTGTACTTAGATCTAAAGAGGAATCACTAACCACAATTAATTAGGTAGCGCAAAGAAGAAATCGAACCTTACCTAATAATGCTCCGCCTGTCGAACTGTGTCGTTTCCACTTTAATCCGATCCACCTCCTGCGAACTCTTCTCTTCTTCTATCGGCTCGTCTTCCAATAAAGGTACCTCGTCTTCTTGGACACGAGTCTCCTCCTGCTGCCGGGTTTGGTGCTCTCGCTCCCTCGCCAACTCGTGGCATTCGCATTTGCAATCTTCGGGGTTTACGTAACTGTAAACGACGTGCTCCTGTAAAACGGATTCGGGTACCTCAATCGTTCCCCGAGACGGAATTGTTTGAATTCTACGCGGGGGTTTTCGCCGTTCCGGAATTTCCTCAAAGTTAATCCACTCCTTTTGCATCCCTTTGGGGGGTAACGGTGGGGGAGATCCTTCTTGAGTAGGAGAAGTCCACTTCGCCCCCTTATCCGTGAACGCAAACCAGTTTGCGCCACCACCGGTTGGTTTTCTTGGAGATTTTGCCTTCGTAACACGTTCGGGTGCGTCATCCTTTGGTAGAGAGATCTTCAACTTCTCAATCGCTTTGGTAATGTTATCGGTGTTGATATATCCGACAACGTCTTCACAGTAATCTTCCAGCGTGCTTAGATTAATCGGGGTCGTCGATCTGGGCCTTTCGATGGGATACGTTCTCACCTCGAAACTTCCTCGTTGTTTTACAGGTACTATCGGAACCGCGACTGATCTTTCCAGCGGCAGCGTAGTTGGAACGTAGGGCAACTCATCGTCGAAGGAATCCTGTTGAAGCACCAGACCCTTCCGCTCCGGTTCGACCACTTCCACTTCCATTTTCTCCTCCTCTTTCTTCGCCTTTAAATAATCGAGTTCACTATCTTTCTCCGATTCCGAGGAGTAACGCTCTTCGTTAGTCAGCGAACCCAATACGGAATTCCGCAAAAATTTCGAACCCTCGGTCAGTTCCTTGATGACTGCTTCCTTGGAAAGCTGATGCTCACTCATCGACGCCACGATGGCTTTTGTCAAATTCAAGCTTTCCGTTTTCGTGATCTTATTTCGTTCCTCGTCATCGACGGCCACTCTCTTGAGTTCGTTGAGTGTTACGCTTTTGTCGATCGCCGGCGGATTTTTTTCGTTACTCGCTAGAAAAGTTACAATCCCGTTTTGGTTAATTTCGGGTTTAATTTCGTTTGGCGTTTTACTCGTTTGTTTCTCCTTCGGTATCTTTGTTGTGAATAAATCGTTATTGCTACCTAACTGCGTTGTAAAAACTACATTTTCGCTACCGGGGCTGTTTTGTCTTTTACTAACTTCGGCGCTGACTGTCGGTGTTGGAGTTGGGGTGTCGTGTTCGATATCAACAGCCACTCGCTTTGTTGTGTCTATGACAGTTTCTTGAGAATCTTGACTAGAACTTTTAAATTCTTGTAAAATAGATTGGTCCTCGTAATGAGTAGGCGAATGGAGTGGTATCCGTATACTTTCACCGGGGAGGGGGGTTTCGTAATACTTTTTACTACTCGACTGAGAACTGTCGAATTGAAACTCTACGTTCGTGATGGCATCAATGTTGGGAAACTTCTCGGGCGACGTGCTCGCCGAGTCAGACTTCGATTTTGTGCTTTTTTTGGGCTTGAAGATGGACAACACCGACTTTTGTGGTTTCGATTTAGCGCTATCGATGCTTTCGGTGGACGATGGGGCAGTGGATACAGAGGATTTATCCCTTTCTCTACTTTTAGACCTACTCCTAGTTCTTTCCCTTATATTCTCGCTTGCGTCCTTCAAAATACCCGATATGGTGTTCTTACGCTTAAAACCGGCTACAGTGGGTGAATCGGGACTGACCACGGTCTCGCGGCTTTTAAACAGCGATGTGAATGAGCTTCTTCTAGACAGAGACGGGGACGGTGTTTTACTACTCGCAGGCTCTTTAAGGACTTTGTGCCGCGTAGGTTGAGGGCTTGCTCCGGCGATAGGTTTCTCGGGTGCGTGAGCTATAGAGTGCAAATTTTCAGCTGGAGGTTCACTAACTACCTGCGTAAACGATTGAAATTGTTTTTTGCTACCTTCGTGCAAATTTAAACACGCAGGTTTCCTCACATCTGTCCTACTATCGTCGTCTTCATACATGTGATCAGGTTTCAATTTAATTCGTATATACTTGGGTTCTTCATTGCTACGAACCGAAGGCGATTTTTGAATAGATGGCGAAGTACACGCCGACTTTGACCGACTTTTACCGAGAGGAGCTTCCTTGCCTTTTGCTTGAACCGTCGGTCTCGCATGCGAGGCCGACACCACCCTTTGGATGCTTCCTTTTCTGTCGTCGCGCGGTAGGGGACCCTTCAGAGGTATGTAAATATATTCCACCCCGCTAGGGGATACAAAAGTTCTTGGAAGTTTCGGCTTGTCGACTTCGCTAGGGTTCTGAACTGTTATGGTGATATCCGGGTTTAGCTTTTGAGACGACTTTGGAACTTTCTCGGCGGATTTTTTCGATTCCATTTTTGCTTTCTTTTCCATCGTGATTCCCTCCGCCAAAATCGCTTCTCGTGGATCATGTTTGCGTGCCAACAGTACCTTTTCTAAAACTTCCGCGTCAATTTTGCCTTCATGTTGACCCACCGGCTGTGGGAGGGATACTGGCGATTTATATCCACAGAAGGAAGTCTCCAATAACATTTTGTGAGGCGAGGGTGATCTTCCGGACTGCCCCGATACGATAGATAAATGACTAACGTTAGATATTCTGCTATGTGCAGATCCCTGGCTACCGATGCTAGATAATCGTGAGGTTCTTCCAGAAATTGAGAGTAAGCCTATTTCGGAGCTTTGCGAATCTTTACGTTGACAATCGTGGTAACAAGGCGATTGTGGCCGTTCCCTGTGCCCTTTCGTTTTCTCTTGCGGATCGTGAAAGTCTAATTCTTCGGTGGAAGACCGCAGGTCGAGAGCGCCTTCTTCTTTAAACGCTAACCCTAATTTGGCACTTCCATGTTCGTGTCCGTCAAAAAGCTCTCTTTCAGGTGTGCTGTCTCGACTATCTTCGTGATGTGAGGAACTACTAGCTCTTGATATATCGATTCTAGGCGTACTTGGTGTTTGTAGGCTCATTTTGGTACTAGTCTGAGACTCCTGCGGTGTTGACAATGATGAAATTGTTGTGCTTGGTGGGGTGCTAGAGCGTGCAGGGGTCGGTGCCCCTGTTACCGTGTAAATACAATCCGGAACCGGCGTGCATGGCGTCGCATCCTCTCGAATGCCCGGCAGACGAACCACAGAAGGCCCCAGGTGCTTATCCTCCGGACTATCCAACTGCAATGTTACACGTTTTATTTAGGAAATGAAAGAACTCTGATTAAACAGAGAAATTACGTGTGTGAGAAGTGCAATAGGTGAAAGTGTTGCGTTAGCATTGTGATTTGCTACTTGATACGTACACGGGTTCTCACCTCGTCTGAGAGGTCCTCGAAAGAAGCAAAAGGTGCGGGGCCCATACGTTTCTGACGACGGTTGGAAGCGCTTGATGTTACTCCAGGAGCGGACATGATGGTAATTAATGGGGTACACTGGCAAGGAAAGGAATATTTACTTTACTTCTTAATCTACTAAACAAGGAATCCATTCAGAACCCACAAGTGCAACAAATTCATGTGTTAAAATCGAAGTAGAGTGACAGCTTGCCACTTGTTGCAGCACCGTTATAACAAGTAATATACTTAAACAGAAAAAAGTTGAACTGGCAACAGCTTGTTCTATTCATGTATCTAACAAAGATCGAACAAAATGCTTCCTTTTGAAGTGCGACATGAATTTGATAAGTTTCCAATAGAGTTAACTTTTACAGTATTTTTCAAGTACAACTAATTCGCAATTTGTTATTTGTTAAGATATGTCAACATTCAACAAAGCGTTAACTGTTCCACAGGAGATACAAAAACAGTTTTTTTTATAATCCCAAATTAAAATTGGTTGAACCAATTGAAAGGGGAATGATAGGGAGTTACTAAACATAATATAAATATTATCTACTTGTACACTGTACAGGGTGGTTCAAATTGGTGGCTCACCATGGGATCTCCGTAACGGTGCGAGAGATACAGTGTAGGTTAAATGGGATAATGTTGCCCCTTTCTGTGACTAACTAAACCGCCTTTGAAAAATCTTTGATATCTGAGATATCATTGAAAAACTGAAAATGGTCGCAAATAGACGGTTCCTTTAACACTTTCCATGGTCACTTTTTTCGAAGAATTTGAATCTGTTTCAGAATTTCCCTACACGCTAGATATAAACGCTACAGGCTACTTTACTTTCTTATTTATTATGAGAGCCAATAGGATTTTTGAATGAGATAGAGGACAAAAAAATGAAAAATAGCACTTTAACATAAATTTACAATCAAAATTTAAAAATCAAATGCTTTACATTCATTTCTCAACAAAACAGGTAACTAGATCTTGCTGAATCAATATGGCTGTGATGGCGATGCATTGATATGAGTTGTCCTCTACGACAATCCGTAAAAATTCAATGTAGCGTTCATAGGAGATAAGAAATTAGTGGCCTGTAGCTTCTACATCTAGCCTGTTATGAAAATTCTGAACAGATTTAGATTCTCCGAAAAAAAAGGCCCATATAATGTTAACCGTTCAAGTTAGGGAAATTGAAAACAGAATTTTCAGTTTTTCGATGATACCTCAGTTATTTTCAAAGATTTTTCAAAAATTTCAAATGTGTTTTTTTTGTCAGGAAAAGAGGACCCGACTTAACATACATTGTATCTCTCAACGTTAGGTAGGTCCCAATGATGATCCACGACAGAGACAGATAGTGGGACCCTAGCTCACCCCAAACCGCTTTTGATTTCAGAAATTTGTTCATTATACTTTATAATTGTATAATTGTTAAGAAGCTACTACCCCTTTTATTTACGTCGTATTAAACGATTGACAGATTTACCGACAGTATCGATATGTATCCCCATCACACTATCAATTGGTAGTTACTAACTACCTATAGAAAGTGAAACGAATTATTTGTTAACTTATTAGGTGGTAAGACCACTATTTGTTGCCCTTTAACAACGCTACAATTTCATTCCGAAAAAGAATATCAGTTAAATTACTTTTTAAAGAATTCTTTCTTATTTCTTTTAGGAACCATATTGGATTTTTTCAGAATGAGATAAAGAACAAAAAAGAAAAATAATGACGTGTCACACTCTATACTTTTACATAAATGTACAAGAAAAATATGATTTCTCAACAAAACATACACGAGTAACTAGGGCGATGCATTCAAATGAATTTCCTTTTTGTCCTCTATCTTATTCCGTAATAATCCAATATAGCGTCCATAAGAAATAAGAAAGTATGGGTGTAGTTTCTAATTCTACATCTAGTGTTATGTACATTCAAATTTTCCGAAAAACGGCCCGTAGAAAGTGTTAACGGGAACCGTACATTTCCGACCGTTTAAGAAAAGAGACAATGACAATGAAATATCTCTTCTTGGCGTTTGAAATGATTTAGGATTATAAATCGTACCTATGCATCACATATAAACGGTGAAGTGGGCCTTTTTTTGTACACTTTTCGTGGGCGTACGTGCACCATATCGAATGGGCACTGGGTAGTTAGGATTGTATCAAAATCTCGAAAACTAAACACCTTTGCTCTACAATTGATTGTACACGAATAAACTAAATCAACAAAACCTTCTTCGGACTAGATGCACATTTTCTGAAGTAAATCTGGCGTATGCCTTTTCCTTCTTTTTCTTTTTGAATAAAATGTGAAGTAAATCCTTTGATTTTTTCAAAGGATATCCTTTTTCTTATAAATACGTCCTATTATGCATCAAGGCAATAAATTTGGAGTTTCCGCGACGAAGTTAATAAAATAAAAATTTTGCTCCACCATCTTAACCCAAATGACAGTATCACAAGAAGAGCACACAATTTAGCTCATGTGCTAATGTGTTTTGCAGTTCCCCGATAAAATTGGTGTTAGATAATGATTTATTACATCATGTGGAGCGTTGCAAACCTAAAATCCATGGAGTATATGTCATTCGACGTTAGGATTCAGCGTTCTCGTGACAATTTTCTGTATATGGTAAACAGTACGAAAAATTGTGGATGGGCGATGTACAGGAACAGACGATGGTAGATGAAAATTAATTTTTCGTCATCAATATAACTATAAACTACCGTCCAAAAAATTAAGACAAAAAGTATTCATAAAAATGGACACGTAGGTACATTAATTTGCACGTTCTCCGGACGTCCTATACGCGTTTCATAGAATTGGTCACCATATATTACTCCTTTAATGAATGGTGACGTAGGTACGTGAAATGTAGCTGCTATTCAATGTTTGATACGTGACTCCCCATAGTAAGGCTATAGAGATAGACTATTGTTTTGATTTTAAGTTCAGAACCGTATTAAGCTCGTAAGATTTTCCATCTCGAGACCTTGCGTGGCAGCGGGGGAGTACTGAAATATTTTCAAAAATTGCCCTCTGAAACTGCATATTCAACGAAAATCATAGCTCAGTATATTTAAATCAGATCGTTAAAAATAATGTAGGCCACTGCTGGAAGATCTTATCAAAAACACCGCAAAAATTGCTAAATTAAAACTGCAAATCTATCAAGTAAAGTTAGAGTAATAAGTATGAAGCAATTTGATTACTAATTCGTTCGGTACTAACAATATCAAGTCGTTATCATTATCTAATAGTAGATCTTCATTACATATCTGTACAGTATTTCGACTTTTATACGTTTTACTACAGGCACGTACCAGAGGGGGAGCTGAGCCCCCTCCGAAATTTCACTGAGGGTACTCTCCGCGCCTTGTCGAGATGGGCGCATATGGTCTGCAGTAGATACGACTGATAGCTGTAGTTTTATGAATATGACTCGGTAATAAATATGTGATCAATCGGAAATCCAGCCCGTCTTGAATGAATTTCCTGCCTACGGCCCTGTATTACTATTAAACCTCTTTAAAAATGTACGAGGCATTTGTATTGTTTACCATATTGATGTTTTACAATGTTCATTATTGAGGGTTGCAATTGCATCATTACATTTTCATAAATATTTAACTTTAGTAGATCTTTCGCGAGTTGATTTCTTTCAATTTACTTTATGGATGTGTTTAAACGTTTAAAGAGCGTGTTTTTAATTCTGGAATAGTACGATGTGTGTGTTGTATAATTATAGTCCAGGAGATGAAGACTTTTCCCTGGAAATTTTTTCAAAATGAACCGATTAACTTGAAATTTTGACAGTAGGTAGGAAATATGCTAAGGATCAAAATCAAGCCTTCACCTAATCTCAGAGGTGGAAATTTTTTATTGTTCTTTGACTACAGAAATAGATGCAAAAATTAATTCTAAGGGAACTTTTCCAGTTTTTCCGACATAAAGCATGAGTTTTCATAGAGCAGACCAATGTTTTTAATTGAAAATCTCGAAAAGTATGCGTTTTATTAAAAAAAACTGTGAAGAACAAAATCATAGCTTTTAAAAAACAAAGAAAATGTTTTTTTTAAATTATTGCTGTACGACCAATACGAATCGAGTTGTGGATTGTTATAGGTTACCTCTTGTTCATGAAACGCTAAGTTAGAGAGTTTCACACAGAAATAATGGCAACATTAGGCATTTAAAAAAAAAAACTTTAAAAACCCTTTCTTCTTTTTTTTAAGAACAAACTTTAATATAAAAATTAAGCGAGTGATGATGAAAATAAGCCAGGTTCCTACTCTTTCAGCGAAAGCAACCCCCTAATTACCACCCTAACTACCAGTTTTCTCTAATTAGGTACGTACATATTAGTAATACATTCTAGAAGTGTGACCAGTTTAGAAAATTTTTGAAGCTAAAAGTGAAAAACGAATTTCTGCAATTTTGTGAAAAACGGCCTTCTCCTCAAGAGAACTCCAAAACAGTTGGAGCTACGTAAACAAATGCTACAGCTTCAAATTGTAGCTTTTTTAATTCTAAAAATGTTACTCACCGGGAATTTTCTATATAACAAAAATTAAGTGAGATAGAGACATTTAAAACGTTGATTTATATGTTTATATGCGAGCACTACTTTGTTTTATCCCTTTAAGCTCACCCTATTTTAAAACTAAGTACAAAGTAAGAACGATTAATAAAGGGAGAATAATAATAATAATTTATTCCTTTTCTTAGTTGAGGTGCCAGAGCGAACTAAATTTATCGAAAACTGTAGGAGCAGTTAAGGCATCGGACGGACGGAGAAAGTGCGCATAATGAGTTGGAAAATGCGCTAAAAACAATAACCACACAGAGAATTTTGTCAGATTTCTAAAATACGAGACTACTGTTTTCTGTACGATAAGTGCACGCGAAAAATGACAAAAGGAAAAATTAGAGGTTTCATAAAGGTACTCTGTCAAGTGTCTCAGGTGCTGGAACAGGTTGCTATTAAAATATTTGCGTCTCTTCTAAACTCAAAAATTGATAAGTTTTTGAGCGTATCTAGACTGAACTGTGCAATTTGCTTATCAAGAGTTATAGTTGAACGTTTGCGGGAACGCTTATAGAATGTGAAAATCTATTGGTAGGAGTTATTCTGAAAACCGAAGTAACTCTTATTTTTTTTTTATTTATTCTGCTTGAAATTTAGTTTCGCGTGATGCCCATATGTCATATCTTCCATTTATGGTTCTGAAATTTCACTTTTATGAAATAAATGACGGATGCAAAGAGTAATTTTAAATGTTATTACTTGAAAATCTTGTAACCTAGTTTTTGTGTACCTAAATGGAATAAGAGCTTAAAAAATATTTTTAATCAGATGGCGAATTGTTAGAGGAATTTTTCGGAAGAAAAAAGATTTCCGTTATGTGATGGTTTTGTCTGTCTGTCTTCCGACGACGAATATTCAAGAGGGCGAATCTTTTCGGAAGCAGAGTGAATCTTCCGTATTAGAAGACTTTTTAATCAGCACCCTGATTAGATACCATGTAAATATTTGGTATGCTACAATTGTTCTCGTAGTAGGGGGACATACTTTTACTTTTCAACTAAAAAAGGCTCTCTCCACATTGATATTAATTACGTCACAATTTTTATTATGAAAAACAAGCACCCAAAACTTGGCTTAACACGCTTTTCGGATAACATGGTACAGAACTTTAAAAAATGAAATGTTCTGTACGTACGATAAAATTCAGCAAATTAAGTGCGACCAAATTTTCTAATCTAAAACTGGGAAACCTAAAAACTCTCATTTAGAATGAATTAAAATCGTTTTTCTGAATGTACTTTAGAAACAACTACTTTCGTCTCTAAACAGAGCGAAGAAAATGTGATTTTCCTCACTAGTGAGAAAAGTAAAAAACAATTGCTGCGTTAATCTTAATAATGACATTTAAAATTGAAACATACCCGTATCTAGATTGCTATGTGTCAAACTTCATTATTGCATACGATAATTTTTCAACTTTGATTGTAATTTCAGAAAAAAATTATGTGTAAAACTTGAGAAGAAAGTGAAGTTTTTCAAGTCGAGTGAAAAGTTTGACTCACGAGCGTAGCGAGTATGTCAGTTGAACGAGTTTGCTCAAATAACTATTACCCAAAATCGTCATGAAACCTTCATTTTCATGAAGCCTACTTTACTTATATCACGAAATTTTAGTGTCCATGACAGAGGCAAACAAGACCATGGACCAGACTACGATTCTTGCCGCCTGTCACCTTACCGGCCGCACCTGTGACATTGCTAAATGTCTATAATGACTCCTGTCATCACTGACAGATTGAAATTAATAAAAAGTTCTATAAAAATTGAAATTTTATATTAAAATACGATTTTTGGTAAAATTTAGGTAATACAAAACTCGTGAGTAAAATGACATTATACTTGACTCGGAAATTAAATATTTCCTCGCCAGTAATATGCCATCCTTCTGACTTTTATGGAAATAACCATTTCAGCTTTCTATAATTTATCGAGATTTCAATTTCACCGCTTTATAGAAAAGTTCAGCCAACGCATAAAGCTAAGAAGGGTTTTACACGCCTCATTTGATTTTTTTCCCTTAAAACGCGCACTCTATCGTTTAACTAAAAACCGAAATAAAGCACCATTTAATTTGGGCTATAGTTTTTTTGGGATGAACCATCATGCTACGACCGGCCCACTTAGAGAATGATTATGTACACAATAAAAACCATCAAATTGTACTCCCTAAATTAAGCAATGCACCCAATCCCAAAATATCTACCTACTCCATTATTGCGGTCCCTCTTCTATTCATTCCCCTGGGCGCATTTGATTATCAGGCGTGAAACGTTTGATTCCCATTTCACAAAAGAGATCATTTTAATTATTAAAATGCGCAATGCGAATTGTTTCGAGCTTTTCATTTCGAGCTAATTTGTCTAATTCATTTTACTCTACTGACAGAAAATTATATTAAAAGCAGTTTTTGAACTTTGCTAGAAAAGGAATGCTAAGAATTCATCCCCTTATAATGGCACACACGCCACCCATTCGTGAGGGGCATTAACAATATGATTAGTGCTCATCATTTCGGTGCCAGTAACGTGCAGCACCGTCAGCAGGTAAATGTTACGACCAAAAGGGCCAAATTTTCTGAAGTGTGTCGATTAACAGGTTGCCCTTACCCGCTGCAATTACGTAAAGGGCACTCGGTTCTTCACTAATTTAAAAATCCGTTTGTAGTTTTTCTGATCTAATTATTAATGCACTTAAAAGGAAGCATATATCAACATAATTTAATCGATAATTATTCAATTCTGACTTCGAAGACATGCGATCTTTTGTGCGTCCATTCTGGCGTCCGACTATAAGGGGTTAAATCTACCGAGGATACTAAATCGGAATGTATAACAAAAAAATAAAACGTTTACCTGTAATTGGTTATCCAAAAAGTGTTAATTGTTCGCCGACTTTATGAAATGAATATTGTGATATGACTCGATTAGTCCTACATTACGTTGGGCACTTTATTTCTTTTATGTAACAATTCATATTGCCTTCGACTATTTCTCTATTTAACATTTCAGCACCACTATGTAAATCACTAAGAATTGGTTGTACGTTTACGCACGACGTCGATGTCGAGTGTCGCGACGCATGAGTAGTAGTACAAATTTGCTTTTAAGCTGGGCCCATAGCTGGAGCTACTACCTATACAATAATGGAAAATCAATCAATAATGTCGTGTGAAGAAGTACTTCTAAAATTTTTATTTACAGAAAAATGAAAAAGAACAGTCAATCGCGTTTGTCTCTAAACGAAAATCTTCGAAACAGCATTTCATCGTCAAAATTTGCAACGGATGAAGGTGGCGTTAGCGAAGTCGCATCACTGGCTGTATCCAAGTCGAAATATCTGGTGTCAGTTTCGTCTTCGATTTGTGGTACAAACGGCGGCGGTATCTGGAACAAAACAAAAGGTTATATACGAGGGTAGTTTACTAAATCAGGGAAACGTACCTTTCGCTCCTCCAAATGTAACCAATTTATCTCGTCGAAAAAGGGGTGCTTTTTTACTTCTTGCGCCCCTTTCCCTGTTCCCAAGCGCTGCACTGGATTTTTTTGTAATAAACTCGTTAAAAGGTCTCTGGCATTCTTACTAAGTCTCGAAGGAATTTTAGGTTTCTTAATTAAAATTAGGCTAAACAGATTATTGTAGTTCGAATGATAAAACGGTAACTCTCCGCACATCTAGAAAAATAAGTTTGTCAGAAATTCGATGCGAGTATTGATGGGACATTACCATTTCGTACATGACAATTCCCAAGCTCCACCAGTCAACCGAGCGTCCATAAGCACAGCGGCGTATGACCTCCGGCGCCATGTACTCCGGAGTACCACAAAAGCTCTTGGTTCGCTCGTCTTGATCCAGGTTGTCTTTGCAAAGTCCAAAGTCGACTAATTTTATATGACCGCTTCTGTCCAAAAGCAAGTTTTCCGATTTGATGTCTCTGAACACAATGTTCAGCGAGTGCAGGTATGACAGAGCGGAGGTAATTTCCGCGCCGTAAAATCGAGCTTCATTTTCTGAAAATGTTGTACGCTGCCTTAAGTGAAAGAAGATTTCGCCTCCCTGAACGAAGTCCATTACGAAGCAAACATGGTGACTCGTTTGAAATGAGTACTTTAGTGACTAGAAAATTAAGATTATTAAAGATCGTTATAAACAATTAGTTGTACTTACTGCCAGAAACGGATGATTGATGGATTTTAAAATTTTGTTTTCGGTCAACGTCCGATTTTGTTGGTTCTTCGTGGCGATCGCTTCCTTCTTGATAATTTTCATTGCGTAAAGTTTTTCTGTCGATTTGTCTTTACACAGCATCACCTTGCCAAATGTTCCTCTGCCTAATACTTGGAGGTACTCGAAGTCGGCAAGTGTCACCCGTTTTGAATTAAAAGGAGTGTCGTGGATGGCGTCCAGGTTTGATGAGAATGACTGTAAAGCTGACACCCATTCTTGCCTACAAACGTCAAGTTTGTAAGAACTTTGCAATTGCTTTGAAATTGTTTGGTCTATGACTACCGAACACTCTGTATCAGATTTGTTATCACGCCGGTCATTCGAACAGTATAGACGTGATAAAATTTTTCTGTGATAAGTGGCCTTTGCTTTTATCTAATACTTAAACTTGAACGAGTTGTTCGCTAATTAAATCAACCCACTTTTGTAAACTAAATTAAATTGTAACTATTACCCTCTGAGGCGGGTAACATGGACTATCATTAGTTTAATTTTTTTTAGTTTTAACCTTTATTTACAATTTTTTCTTTGACGTGGGGTTAGAATTCTTACGGCTGACTTTTTTGACTCGTCGATATGGGGCAAATTGTTTCTAAAAGACTGCCTACTTAAACCCGCCGGCTTTTACTCTTTGTGTTGGACTTTAATGATTGATTGGAAAATACAGGTTTGCACCTAATGATAATTCTTTTGCTGGTCAGTATAGTTTTGTTCAGAAAAAAGCGTTTGCATACACGCACTGATTTTGTGACACTAATAATGAACGTTTATTATTTGATTTTACTAAAAGTTTTCTTTGTTACAATTTTGTGCGTTGCATTCACTAAAATGACCTGCCTTTTTGGCTTAATGGCACTCCACCGATACAAGTTAAAGTTTTCTAAGGAATTCGCTTACGAAAGCGATTACCTACGAGTTTTTGAGTTCCCACGATGGGATACGCAAATATCCCTTGGCGTAGATTTTATTACAAACTGGAATTTCTATGTGAACTGGTTTAACTAACTTCACATACTACAGAACAAAATTCTAACAGTAAATGAGTAAACACGCCATGATATATAAGAACATCACAATTACATCACGAACTAGGAGTTGGCATCATTCAAACCATCATAAATGTCCTAGAAAATGAAAAACTGTGAAAAAACACAGTACCTCAATTTAGGACGAGTATGAGCACATAACAAATATTCTGATGTTTATATTCAAAGCATATTCTATACCACTATCAATTGTATTTCGTGACTATAAAAATTAAGAACTAATGAAATGCATTGACTAGGCAGGGTGTTCATTCCACCATTTTTTTTTAAATTTTGCAAGCATTCTAATTTTTATATTCAAAATTACTGGAATATTGTTAAGCTCACGATAATTTTGAATATACATTTTTTTTGTAAATATTTTTTGGATTGTCACAAAACAATAAAGCGAAAAATAATACCTAAGTACCTTATGCACATTATATAATAGCATAACTTACCGCTCACTTTCAGTTTCCACATAAAATGTTCTTTCAATAAAAGAACTTCCTTGTAGACAACGTATGGTGAATTTAAACTGCTTTACTCCATCAGCCACCGAAATGTGGCACCCTTTCACGTTAAAAGCATTTTGATTTACATGTGAATCGCCGATTTTCTTAAAACCCAAAAACAACCCGTTGTCCATTAACACGAAGTATCTGGAAACAGCCCAAAATTAATCCCAAAAGTTTCTCTAAAAAGATTAAAAGGCATACCTCAGCCTCCAATTCCGTATGTGCTCGCCTTTTTTCCATACCCATCCGTCTCGCATAATGGCGCCTTTTAATTCCCGTTGGCACTGCATTTTGTCACAATAAAAACACGAATGGCTTAGGTAACTACAATGGACTGGCAAGATTTGAGAACGCGTTAACTAGCAATTACCTTATTGGTACGTGCGTATGTACGAATTCCTAATTATTTAGAAAAAAAAACAGCTTAAAGGTAGTATTTAACACGTTTGTCCATTCACCACGTTGCGCACTAAAAAAGAACTTCTCCACTAATCACAGGTTATTACGCGACACGTAACGGACAACAGTCCACTTGGTAATAACAGAAATATGAAAAAAGATCCATGATGATAATCTCATTAGCAAATTTCTAATGTGCATTCTGAAAAACACCTTGAACCTGTTTAAATTAATCCTTCATAAAGGTAAGTTAATGGACAAATTCACAAAATGATTAATCTACAATTAATTAAAGATATCAGACGGCAAACATTCTAATATTTTTGATTAACCTTAATCATCGTTTGTGAAAACAGGTAGGTATTACTAATCTCATCAGAGAAAGTTCGGCTTATGGCCATTTAGAGGTAATAAGGCATCTTATCAACAAATTCTTTGATAATTGTAGCATGTTTGGATTAATGGACTGTGAAGTACAAACACCTTTGGAAGCTAATCACAATAATCTTTATCCCAATCGTTTTGAATTCCCGTAATAGTGTAGGTAAGTAGCAAATTAACACAAAAATGTGGGAACTGATAAAAATCAGACCCTGTAGAGATCTTCCACGCAATTGAAAACAATTTTAAAAATTCAGTAATGTAATATCTGCTAGCGCTTTCTTTTGTTTTTTACGTGTCCGTGATTTTGGCCAATAAGATGGAAATGAAATGAAAATCCGGAAAATTTGTATATTATTAAACAAAGTTCGGGGAAGAACCAATACTAAACAGGCCATTCTTCCTAAGAACAAAAGGAAATTATAAACTAACATTTTTTAGTTCCAAGGCAAGGATATTGCTATTTTTCGATTGGTATAGGTGATTAAAATGAGCACCAAGTAAAAGTAGCAAAAAAACCCAATACTGAAGCTGGACGTTCATTAATTACTTGTAATGCGCTCCTTTTGTGCAAAAATAAAAAAGTGGGTATATCAATTCATAAACCTTTCACCACCAAAATGTCCCGTTTCATTTCCAAAAAGATTAGTAAAATTAGGAAATAGTTATTTGTATAACTAGAGAAGAAGGTGGAGTTTGTCAACTCGAGTTCAAAGTTTGACACATGAGCGTAGCGAGTGTATTAACTGAAGGAGGGTTGAAAAACACTTTCTTCTCAAGTTTTACCAATAATTTTTTCGGAAAAAAAACTACAATCAAAATTGAAAAATTAGCGTATGCAATAATGAGGTTTGACACAAAGCAATCTAGATACGGGTACGTTTCAATTTTAAATGTCATTATTAAGATTATTTTAGCAACTGTTTTTTACTTTCCTCACTAGAGAGGAAAATCACATTTTCTTCGCCCTTTTTAGAGGCGAAAGTTGTTGTTTCTAAAGTAGTTTCAGAAAAAATACTTATACTAACGTATGTAAATAATGTAAGACACAATTTTCTAGAAAAAATTATGTATCTAAAAAGGATGAGATTTAATTTGTAGACGACAATTAGACAGTTGCTTGTACATCATTTAAACACACTTAATCGGCCAGAGAACCAGAATATAGTTGGTGTGCCCAAAGGTTGCAACCCACGTAAATTTCCTAAAAAATTACTTACGCAAGCTTAAAGCGAGACACAATAAGTGTCTTCCACAAAAAACATGAAAGTTTAAAACGAGAAGGAAATTTGTAAATTGCGAGGGCTGTTGCTAACTTTCTTATTAGCGCAGATAAATGAAAACGACTTACGTACTCGTACGTTCTTCATGATTATTCCATTATCGTTGCCAGAAAGAATCTGTCGTCTTATGTTTTTTCCTTAAAGAGAAAAACTGAAAAATGACCGATTCCTTCAATTTATGACAACTCCTTTATTTTTGAAGCTAGAACAAAATCGCTTTTGCATTACCTATTCAGGCACTTTTTAGCGTAGTAATCAGTGCCGTCAGTCGCTTGTTTCTAGCCCTTTTAGTAACTGCGTTGCAACTCGAAGGTAATTTTTTTAAATATAAATTACAGTGGGCCATGGTTTTCAAAGATTGCTTGTTTTACGAGTTTTTCTGAAATATACAGTGTGTCCAACGTACCATAGATAATCGCCAATCTATTTTTTAGTGAAGGATCCGCGAGGGCTTTGAAATTAGCGTTCAAACGTACTATACTTCAACCCTTTCTACCATCAAGCAAGTGCAATAGCGTACGTTGAACGCTAACTTCAAATACATATCAAAGGCCTCGTGGATTCTTCGCGAAAAATTAATTAATTCTGTTTCCCTATGGTGCGTTCTCCCTGGTACACACGGGATATCTCATACATATTGTCAATAATAAGTTTTCTACAATAAATGTTGATATTTAATACATCTTCTCTGAAAGCAAATAACATCTTCTGCAATGGCACTAAACCGCCTAGCACATGATGATTTTCAATATAGTGACCAGTGTCCTATAAGCATTTTGCTATCTACAAAAAAGAGACACGAAGTGGGTCCACCAAAATGAATCATTAAAAACGCTAATTGGGAAGGATATTCAAAGGTATTAAATAGAGCACTCGTTGAGGTATGTTAAGATAACATGGAGTACCTATAATTAATAGCTAATTAGGCATGTTTACAACAATCTTAACAATGGTCCAATAATACCTATATTCCCCAAACGAATGGGGTAAGCAAAAGAACATGGATTCTTTGGTGGACATTCTAAAGAAGCAAATGCTAAAGGAATGTGCAAGAGTATTGAGAACCTAGTTGCTTTTAAAAAGGCACGTGCCGAGTCAAGAAAAATTACTCTAGAAAGCAAGAGGACTACGTGGCAACAGCAACACTACGTTAATTCAATTAACCTCAAGTATCCGAGGTTTGGAAGAGAATTAAACTAATTGAGTACCTAAATGAGATTGTAGAAACTCTGGCGGAACATTTCATGTTTATGAGTAGCTTTGAATAAGTTATAGTCGTGATTTTATGCAAAAGAATTAATGAGCTAGGTATCAGGCCCGTACATGAGGTGGACTAGGTACAATAAACCCTTTTCATTACAAGACTTGGACGATGCATTGCATATTAGAAAAGATTCAACACCAGATCCTGACAACATTCATTACGCTATTGTTATGTATTGCCCAGGGCAAACCAGAGAGAATGATAAACAAGATACGAAGAATCGCATACGGTTTTCAGTAGGGAATTTTTTAACACTCAGCTCGCATTCGAAAAGCAGAGTTTTAATCCGGCTCATATTCAATAGCACTGATCCTTGACTCATAGAAATCTATTGGCGAAAGTTAGACATCTCTGTCACTTTTCGTTCTCGAGTTAGACGAGGAACGGACAGACAGTCGGACAAAACCATCACATACGGGGAAGATTTCGAAAGAAAAAAATACAAACAAAGAATTATTGTCAGATTAATGTGACTGATGACTCTTCTAATTATTATTATAATAATAATTCTTTGGAATTTTTGTTTACATGGGAAATCGCGGTACTTAACTTAAGCTTCCAAAGGCGACTCCACAGCAACTTATTTTTGATCGCCCTTTATTTCCTATCAGAATAATTAATGTATTTAATGTAATAAACGTTTGATAATAAAGCGGAAATATCAAATTGGGGACGAGGATAAAAACGAAGATGACTTCCTTTGGTTTGGTAAGTTTAGAGCATTTTAATGTAACAGCACCTGAGACATAGACTGTGTACATACTCGTACATCAAAAGATTATTATCTCGAAGCAAACGTGAATAAGAAACGTGCGGATTTTCTTAGCATTTGTAGAGAACAGACTTTTCAGATGCGCGAAGCTTGTGCATACCAAATTAATTAGCTGACACTAATTTTGATCGCATTATTGATTTGTTGACGACACAGACACATATTAACCCTAAACAATCTGAAATTCTACAGAAGTTTTTATTTAATCGAAGGCATTAAAAAGGGGGTTACAGAACTTGGTAAAATTGGTGGTTTATGCAATTATGGAAATGATCTTGAACCCCAATTTCGGGACCGTATCGTGTGTGGCGCGAGAGATGAATCAACGACCCTTGTTGGCGGGAGCAAGATGGCATTTGACACAGTGATAGCGGCCGAAAATGCCGCATGCCAGCATAGTGGAGCTTTGAAGAACTCCAGACAGTGCTACTGTCAACAAAATGGAACGTTCCAAGGAGTCAAATACCCGGAAGGGTTGGATGTGCACAGACAACGTGTCGTTGGGATGCTGAGTGCAGATTCTGTTCAAAGCATAGGCATTTAGAGCGTGCTTACGTAGCGAAGAAGAAACGTGCTAAAGGCAATCAAACAAACAAAAAAAGGGTAGGTAAAATCAAGAATCCAAATAAGAGCGTACAATATTTAGTAAAATCGAATGTAAGTGATGACAGCGATGTGTCTGATGACGACAAATGTATTCTAGGGCTCCACAATATCGAGCAAGGTGAAGCGCCATATCGGGTTTTGTTATCTGTTAATAACAGGGAATGTGAATTTGAAGTAGATTTGGGTGCTAGCTTATTTTCGCAACTCATAGAATTACGGAGGTCATTGTAAATGACAATGGAAGTTCGTTTGCGTCAGAAGAATTCCAATTGTGGACTAGGAAGAATGGAATCCTACATACTCGAGTTATTTAGTCGTACCTACCATCCAGCCTCAAATGGCCAAGTGCAAAGAATGGTACAAGAAAGCAAGAGAAGTTAAAAAAAAACGGAGCACGGGAGATTGGGAAGTCAAAATGGATCGATTTTGGATAACTCAACATATATTACGGCAACAACCACAAGAGGAGCACCACCTACAACATCACCGTCTGAAAGTTCGATAAAACTAGGAAAAGACTATGAAAACTGCAAGAATGTTTGAATAGTTAGCGTCTGTGATGGCCCGAAAATTTGGGGGAGGAGAAGATTCGAAATGACAGCAGGAGAAGATCGTGTGACTGTTAGGACCAGTGACCTACCAAACTGTGGACAAAACAGGAAAAAAATTCGTTGCGCTAATTGAAAAGATTGCAAAAAAATACATTGCTGTGATTTGCCTTAGATTTTACAAAGGTCAAAAAGATTCCTTATTATTTTTCCAAACGTAATTGAAGACAAGAGCAAAATCAAACTTCAACACGTGCACCTAAAATCCATCGTGGCTTGTGGCGTATGTACATGTGTTTGAAGGTCTACAGTTACAGAGTTACTTATAAGAGAATAAATAGGTACCACCGTTGAGTGAATTATTCAATGGTACCTACTACATATAGGTATACCTATCTACCTACTTATATTTTACAGAATGTTACTTTTCGTTTTTTATCTGTTTGACGTTTATTTCTGTGTTTAATTTTTTGGGGATCCATTCCATTAATAAAGGCGTTTATTTCTACAATATCGCTTTTATTTTAACACCTTCATATGGCATGGACGTTTAAAAATTTTCGATAAAGGTTTTAGAGCAAACCTATCCCAAATAAGTATAGTAGATTCGAAACAGACCTGGGCAGAATACTTTCAAAAAGTATTTGAATACTAAATAGTAAATACTTTATACAAATCAAAGGTATTTGAATACTAAATACTTTTACGTCCAGCACAAGCGAATACTAGATACAGATACATTGAAAAGTATTCAAATACTTAAAAAATAAGTATTCAAATACTTTTGAAAAGTATTTCATTATCTTACTTTGAAAAGTATTCGAATACTTGTCACTCAAATACATTAAAAATTTAAAATAGTATACTAGATAAAAGGCTTAATACTACTTAAAAAATCAAGTTATACTTTGTATGGGGTTAGCTTTTTTTATATTTCCATGTTATATACAAATTTAAGGAGAGTAAAGCGTATTATTATTATATAGGAGGTATCTACCAGGACCTTTCTTATACCAGTCATATCCTTAAGAATACGTGTACCAGTTTTCAAAGCGATCGTACGTCGTGCACATGATACGTACGCCTTTCTGAAATTAATCCTAGCGATTTTGGAGCAGATCCATTTTTGGCCATCCGTTTGTCCGTGTGCACGATAACTTGTTTAGAAACGTGCGATCGCTTTGAAAATTGGTACACATGGTCTTAAGGATATAAGAAAGGTCCCTATTGTTTTTAAGTTACGTAGACTATCGAGTTCGGTATTCAGATGTAGATTTTTATATTTGATTTTGTGACAATGGAAACTTTCCCTAAACATTTCTAAATTGTTCTCAAATATTTGAATAACTTAAAAGTACTGCCTTTTTTTGAGGCGGGAAACAAAAATTGTCTGAGATCGAGATCGATCGAGAGTCCATAATTTCAAACAGTTTGAAGATTGGGCTACTAGATCAAAAGTTACAGCCCTTTGAATTTTTTTTCGAAATTTGTTTTTTGTCCATAACTTTTTATTGAGAGGTCTAATCGAAAACGTACGAATTGTTTTCGATTCTACGCACCAAAATTAATAAGAAAAAGTGTTTTCCCGAGAAATTTTGGTGTAGTCGAATTTTGGTAAAAAAAAAGGAAGATTCAAATACTATGTGAAGTATTCGAATACTTCTCAAAGTATCCAAATACTTTGCGAAGTATTCGAATACTAAATATTTGTGAAAGTATTTGAGTTACAAAAACAAATACTGCTTCCATAAAAGTATTTAATTACAAAGTATTTGAATACTTTAAAGGATTGAATACTAAAAAGTATTTACAAAATCGAATACTGCCCAGCCCTGATTCGAAACGTACTTTTTCAATGTAAAAAATAAATCGTCCGAAATTACCCAAATCTGGGGCTTTTTTAAAAAAAAAAAAGAAAAACCGTTATAAATTTTAGAAGATTTATTTATTTAAATATATTTACTAGGTTAACTTCTTGCTATAGACTATAGATGTCTTAAATAGCTTTAATTTCGTATAACAAAACAATTACAGGCAGATAATTGAAAATATCGTCAGATATAACCCCGGTTGACGGTATGTTAAAACCTCTACCTACGAAAAACTTGTTAACCATTTATAACAAAATTACCCAGATAACTGGAGGTAAGCAATAATTATTCCGATCCCAAAACCAAGAAAAGACGCAACCAAACCTGTTAATTATAAAGCAATAAGTATCACTAAAGCTTGATTCGAATTAGGACAGTAATTTAGTCGAGTGGCGAGTAATTTAGTAACTAAATTGGGTAGTACTAGCCCAAAAGGGTTCACATTAGACGGTTACAATGAATGAGTGGTGTACCAAGATGAACAGGCACGCAATAAAGCAAATAAGATGATAAAACTGATTGCAAGGGCTATTTTGGAAGTGGGGGAAGAAAAAATTAGTGTGAGATGGAAGTAAAGCGATGTTATGGATGCGAAAATGGAGTAACAGAAGAGATGGACTAGGAGCTACGAATTCTCTGATCAAGAAAATCCTATATTTCGTAACAGATTTTAAAGTCGTATAAAATAAAATGTTATCACATTCAAGAGCGCAGTTTAAAATAGCAATCGACGGGTCTGAGCATATTTCTGAAAAAACCTTCCGATTTACGGAATTTATTCAAAGTTAGAGACTAGCCTCGTACATTTGTTTAAAATTCGGGTTTATGTACCCTACAAAAGCCGGGGTGTAGGTAATAATTTTTTGATGTGCATCTTCTGTTGATATGTTTTAAGTGGTTCAATTATATCTGTGCAATTGCGCTTAAAAGAGTAACTTTTCATTACATCAAAAGTACACAGTTTTTAGGAGGAAATCAGTCGTCCAGACCTTCATGTAGTGCTAGATGTATAATTTGTTTGAAAATGACCTACAGAAGGGTTTCTAGTATTTTGATAGGTACCTACATCCAATTTTTATCTCCAGTAGGATGTGATTCAAAAGCAACCCTATTTAAAAGAATAGCTTTTCATTACATTAAAATTACACAATCTTTAAGAAAAAAGCCCATTGTCCTGCCGTTCATTTAGTGCTAGGATTGTAATTTTCTAATGGTAATGATATATTGCATAATTTGTTTAAAATTCGGGTGCACATGGCTATGAAAGCATATTTTGACTTCGTATCTTGTGTAGGGTATACGTGGTGTAAGAGCAATTTTTCACTTATAATTGCACAAGAGGTTTGTATTTTACAGACTAAATTTGGGTTGTTCAGGTAATGAAAATCTGTTGCCTAGCAATTAGACTTTGGTGCTGCATTTTTATTAGTTGATAGATTTTTGAATTGCTAAAAGGCAACAGGTCTGAATTGCAACAACACAAATTTCCTCGGTTTAAATATGAACCTCGAGTGTAATTCAGCACGACAATTTAACGCACAAGAAATTCACCAAACTAATTAATTATTGACAGACGTCAAACTAGTCATATGGGAAAGAATAATGCGATAATTGGTTCGAAAATAAGTGAAAACATTTGTCGCTGGAAAAGTTACAGCTAACTTTTGCCGCTTATGCGATTTTTTATACAGGAGTCGAATTGTCATTACAATAAAATTACACATCCCTTAAGAGCCCATTGTCTTGGCCTTTATTAGTGCTAGTTACAATTTTGGTGGTAAGTACTTTGAATTTTGCTGTTGCAAAGTAAGGTACATATGAAGGACTATTATAGTAATATCGAAGAGTTCAACCAGTTTGTTAATCAAACAAAGAGTACAGATTAACTGCTCTCTGCAGAAAGGGTAATATAAAATTTTTATTTTGTTTCATTACAGCAAAATGTCACATACACACTCTTTTCATATATAAAAGTATAATCCATAAGATGGAATGATTTAGTAGTTGAAAATGTACGCAAGTTAGAGTAGAATAGTACAAAGCACATAAACGTAGGAAAAATACTAATCCAAATTGGCCCACATCTACAGCTGAAAGAAATAAAACACATTTTACAAAATGTCATAATGTGCAAGTAAATATATTTTTTCGTACTAACAAGCACCAAACATATATTATTTATATAATGTAAAAAAGAAACAGATAACAAAGTTGGGAACCTTCAAATTTTTCCTTATATAAAATCTACAATCAACCCAATGCACAATAAATATTTTCTACCGTCCTATCGTATACATTTCTTTAGAAATTCCTTTATTAGGCATACCGAGTACAAAAGTATCAATAGGTAAATATTAATAAATACTTGCACTAATTATATAAATCTGTGAAGCAAAGAAAAACAAAAACACTTTTGCAGTATACTTAGCAAGTTGCACTTGTAACGTTAGCATCTACAACATTCTCTAATTTAAGTAGTTTCACAACAAATTATTTAACGGGGTACTTTGTCTATATAAATTATTACTAGGTATATAACTTTGCTAGGCATAACTAATCTTTTAAGACACTCCTACCTTTTAAAGGCAATTAATCTATAGCGAGGTCTAAGTTTTGTTAGTAAACGAACATTTTGGCAGCATAAAACTTAATTAAATCAAAGTAGTAGTACACTAGTACCCCCATAATTACAGCTAATTTAGTTTACATAGAGCCTATGTACACACTTACCTAGATAATTAGTTACAAAATCCAAAAAGTTTTTACAAAATATTAATTATTTTGATACCAACAATCCCACTTCCTTAAAATTTCCCAAATAATCGGAGTCTCCGTACATAATTTTAATGGAAGCGACTATATCTATTTAATATAGAAAGTTATATACAGATTTGTATATACAAAGACAGTCATCTACCAGTGGGCGAATCTTAAAATTAAAATTAGGTAATTCCTATGCGGTACGTGAAAAATATCACAAATGTATGCAACAACAGTCGTTCATTTTTAAAGTAACACCTCTTCCCCTCACACGTAAGTACGATTTCTACAAGAACGCGCGGTGGTCATGGATTTACCGATCGACTTACCGTCGTCTAATCGACTATAGGTCACTGCATAGGAGCTACACTACTGATGCTACTACTAATATGCGCAGAGCTGCCGAGGGTGGAAGACAAATCTTGAAAGCTAAACTGGGGAAAGTAGGGCTCCTCTTGAATCGCTCCCAACGGGCCGGACTGTTCGGGCGGCGTCAGTTCGACGCTTTCGCCCGTGAACTCAGAGTCGAAGTATCGCGTGTCTATATCGCTCGTAACTTGAGGTTTGAAAGGGGGTGGAATCTGGGAAAAATTGTTATTTTTACTAATTTCGAAGGGAAAGTATTAAAGCTAAGGGTTTTGTTGGGAGTTGTTGTAAAAGTTGTACGAGTACATTAGAAATTGAATGATAAATTGTTATCTTTATTTGTAATTAGAAAATACCGCTAATTGCGTGTTCGAGCTAATTCCAAACAGCAGGATAACCCTCATTTCACTTCCAAATTAGTACAATTTCACAAGAAAGAAATTTTTTGTACCAAAGAAAAGAATTCGAGCCGCCCGGGTGCAACCCATTTGCAATGTGTTTGTTTACATATCAAGATTGCTAAAAAATGCATTTCACTCAGGAAACAGAAGGTTGACCTTATGTGGGATCTTAGACTAGAAGTAGCTATTTAAACGTTTCAGAAATTGGTTCACATTTTTAAGTTCTTTTTATTGACGCTAGAGGTCTCATCCTTAATTCGAATCGCAAATAGCGTTAGTTCAATTCAACCCACCTTTTTTTGTTCCAGATCTCTCCAATTAATAGGCGTGAAGAATGGATGAACCATAATTTCTTTGGCATCATCCGGTCCTCCTCCTAGTCGTTGAGTTGGGTCCTTTATTAACAAACCTGCTAATAAATCCCTCGCCTCAGCGCTCAAAGTGCGTGGGAACTTAACTTCTTCCATAATAATTAAAGTAAATAGCACATCATGGTCACGATTATAAAACGGCAACCGACCACACATCTAAAACACCCTATTCGGAATGGATTCAAACTCACCACCACCAACTCACCATTTCGTACATAACGACCCCAATTCCCCACCAATCGACCGCTCTCCCGTAATCGTTATCCTCCAAAACTTCAGGCGCTAAGTACTCGGGCGTTCCGCAAAACGTTTTCGTCGTACGTCCGTAGGTGATATCTTCCTTACAAAGTCCGAAATCGGCAATTTTTATGTGACCATCCTTATCTAACAGCAAGTTTTCCAATTTGAGGTCCCTATAAATGATGCCTTGCGAATGCAGATAGGCGAGTGCGGAGATAATTTCGGCGCCGTAAAATCGAGTGCGATCCTCCGAGAAGACCCTCTCCCTGGACAGGTGGAAGAATAGCTCGCCCCCATTCACATACTCCATCACGAAGCAAAGGCGGTCATTGGTTTGAAACGAATATTTCAATGACTAAAACACGCGTTAAAACAAAATCGGTCGGTAAATAAGTACATACGGTCAAAAACGGATGATTTGTAGATCGCAGCACTCTGCTTTCGGTTAGGGTGTGAGCAACTTCGTCTTTTTGAATAATCACTTCTTTTTTCAAAATTTTTATTGCAAATAACCGCCGCGTCGACTTTTCCCTACATAGAATGACTTTCCCGAAGGTGCCCTTACCCAAAACTTTCAAAAACTCGAAATTTTCCAAGGTGACCTTTCGCTTTCCGCTGGTTTTTGAATTGGACGTGCCTTGTCTGGAGAACTTCTCGCACAAATCCTCCACCATCGGATTCTCGAACGCCATGTCCACATCCTCGCATTCGGACGCTAAGTTTTCGGAAACCATCTTAATTGCCGCTAGCCAATCTTCCCTGTAAACAGTTCAGGTTGTTAATTGTGGGGATTAGGAGGTGGGGTAGGTACCTTTCTTTTTCGCCGTCCACATGAAACATGCGTTCTATGACTGTGGTCCATTGCAAGCCTCTAATGATGAAGGTGTATGGTTTGGGTCGGTCCGTTGACATAATTTGACATCCCTTGACCGTGAAGTTGTTAAGAGGATCGCCCATCGAGTTGACGTCGGGTTTATTTTTAAATCCAATTAAAGCGCCATTGTCGAGCAGCACAAAGTATCTGTAAAACTCTCATTTTGAAACACTGTATGCATAATACAGAACCAGAAACATTTTAATTAAGAAAGTACAAGTTTTTGACGGTCTACATTCGTTATGCCTAATGTACAGTGGCCTATTTTCGTTGAAAGATAAGAGCGGCTTTCGCGACCTCGATCCACTTTTTTGTGAATCTTTTAATACCACAAATAGAATCAATCTAGCTATCTTTGTCTCTGAGATACAGGTAGAAAAAAAAATTGACTTTTTGGAATGTTATCATAATACCGGGTGATTCATTAGAAGTGATGAACGCTTGAATTTCGCGCGTAAGGTTTTAGTATTTTTGACATTATTAGATTGACGGTTTGAATTTTGTTAGTAATTTTTATCTGTCATGACTGTCATTTAAGAAACCAGTGTCGCCGTTAATTGTTGTGTGCCATTTGCGGTTTATTACTTTTTCCATTTTGAACAATTTTTAGAGTTGATGCACTAAAATATGTAAGAAACGTGACTGTGTCTAGTGTTTAGTTTATAATTTGTGGTAAAACAGAAGCAGTATTTGTAGATTATAAATAAGTAAACGATTTACTGAAAGTATGATGATACACCACTGCAATTAAATAAATGATCATCAGTTTGTACCAACTTCATAATTTTTTTGATTTGCGGGAAATTCAAATTGTCCTCACTTCTAATGAATCACCCGGTATCTTGCTACCCAAGTAAGATAGAAAAAAGGTAAAAACAGCATGCTTTAGATATTTTTACGTAGAATCCAGTGGCGTAGTCAAAAAACAGTTTTGGACCACCGTTTCTGAGATTTAACCCAAAGTTAGTATTTTTCAAATTCAACACTCTGTATATTTACAACTGCACCAAAATGGAATCACGTGACATAAAATTAATTTTTCTAGTAATTGTTGAGTATTCTCAGGGAAGTCTAGACTCTAATTCCTCTCCACATTTTTCCGAGCATTTTTCTAATATCTCCAAAGTTACAACAGTTAAAATTCTCTGTAAACATCGAGGATTGGCCAGATAGGACTTACTGCACAGTTTATCTAGTTTGAATAATTGGTTCTTAAGAGAAGAAAACATCGAGGAAAACATTATTTTAAACCAAAATGTTGATTGATGAAATGATTTTCGACATTTGAAAGTGCAAAAAAATGTTTTATTTGAAAAAATCGGGTATGAAGTTATTAAAATAGACCATTAGTAGTTTGAAAACACCCTGTAGAAGGGCGATCAAAATTTAAATCTGAAAACAGTATTGGAGAAATTCCTGTAACAATTTTTCTTTTTAAATTTTATTTTTCTTAAATTTATTTATTTGTGGTCTTTATTTTTAAGTGGGAGGGGTTTCAGGCAGGGTTGCTCTACTCAGCCAACCATGTTTTCCGGAACCGCTTCAGGGACATACCTATTTTGATTATATTTAGTGACTTCGGAGATCTTCGATTTGAACCCAAATTAATTACAGTTTTTCTTCGAGAGAGAGCTAGTTCCTAGACCTTCCAACTGCAAAATTTCAAGAAGGACCTGTCAAGTCCTTAATAAACGTCAACGTGCGATTTCTTAACATATAAAGTACTTAGAGATTCTGTTTCTTTGTGACACTAAGATGACTACTTTTGGCAAATTGATTATTCGTTAATATTCTGATTTTCTTTAGTTGCTGTTGAGCAGAAATGTTGAAAGAATATATTTTTGATAATTGATTTTGGTACTTTCAGAAGGCACCGTAACCAGTGCGGATGATTTTGGATATTTTGCACATTACGTTCGTCTAACAACTGATAGAAGCTGTTTTTGTGAGATAAGTTATCTAGCAGTCGGTGTAAACACTTAATCAAAATGGAAAGGACGTACCTTGAACATTTCTACGCAATGACTAGAATCGCACACTTTTCCCGAAAGAAACATAGTTCGGATACTTTACCTCGGTCTCCAATTCTTGATACGTTCGCCTCTCTTATAAAGCCATCCCTCCTTGACAATATTGGCGCCGATTAGGGGATTGACCGGTGGGCCCCCGGTGGCGCTGTTTATCGCATTCGGCGCCACTTCATTCATGGTAGGTACCTTGCAATTAAAAGAAAAACCTGAATTGTTTTGCCACCAGATTTCGCAATGACGTCTTCCACGTTTTTATTTATTTACATATGATGTCAGACAGTTGCATAACCGCACATTTGCTCAATACTAACAAGAGATACCCTCGAAGGTAATTGGAGCAAGTTCATTACGACGATATCAAAGAATTGGGTAGAAAGTGGGTGTTGAGCAAAAAAATTCGGTCGCAAAACAAACATGTTATGACGTAACAGATGTTGATAATATTTTCATTACACTTAATAATGCTATTTCCTTTGAAACCACTTAAAAATCATTAAAAACACGCTATTTAAAGTAATTGAAGTGCTTTCAAAAGAAAAATTGTAGATTAAGTAAACATAGGCGACACCCAAAATAAGGTTATGTTTATCGAAAAGTAATGTTAGATTATTTTCCATGGGATTAGCACATTTTCGCGAACGGTAATGATATTTTGGAAGCGAGAAAACTGAAATAAGGCACGATTTTGGCACGTTTTACATACCGAATAATTAGAGAGATTCTCGCTGAGTAAACCGCACTTTACACATAACTGAACGATTTGTTAATATCGTTAATGAGAAATAGTGGCAGTACACACGTGAATCACGCAAATGTCCACAATTTTAAGGTGTTTTTAAAATTACTACACCTACAAGGACGTGTTTTGACCGACTGTTTTGATTGACGCAACATGTATTCATTTACGATGCTGCTTGTCGCACTCAACAGATAACGCCACTCTACTGGCGCCGGCGCCAATATACAAGGTAAATTCAAAAAAATTGCGCACACTGACGCATAGATTGCAATGTGTGTTGCCCACACAGCAGGAGAATTTTACATCAAACCAACTTTAAAAATATCCAATAAGAATCGCATTAATTTAAATAAGAGGAATCGAAATACACATTATTTGATGAAAATAGATACACCTTGGCAAAACTAGAGATCCGAATATGAAATTTTGGTAGGTGATATTATACCTAAGTAAAAACAAATGGAATGCTCGAAATAGTATCTTTCTATCACTTTCGGATTGACAGGAACAGGACCATACATTTCGAAATTTAAATGGTATATAGGCCCTGTACGCTTTCAAACTTTTTAACACTACAGCCAATCTTACACCTGATAGGTTGTTTTCAATAATTTATACAGGAATACAGGGTTGTCTGTAGAATCTCATATAAAATTTGAAATTTATGGCCACTTGCGATTGAACCGGAATGATAAGAAAATAGTGTTTAGAGAATTCAATTCGTGCAACCCACCAAAATTTTGCATCCATGTCGCCAATTCTATCAAACTTACACTCTCAATGTAAAATTCATAACATGCGATTATTGGCCACCCAAATTATTTTAGAGCAAAAATGTATTCAAGTATTTTGTACAAAAAAATTGTTTACGCCAATCTACCGTATTAGTTTTACATTTTTTTCATATAAAGGCGGAAAATTGGACAAATAAAACCCGCATCTTTTTCAATAATCTGCAATGCCATGGAATTTTCTAAAACAAAAGAGATCCAGTTATCAATTAGCAGCAATTCGAAATGGATTTGTTTACATAGTGATGAAATTATCGGACTTTTTTAAACGAAAAATCGTATGGAAAGTGGTACTTTTTTCACGATTTTTACTATGCGTTTCCATGGAGTTTAGCCCTGTCTATGAAGACGAACAATAGTATCCACTTTTGAGTGACAGTAAATCGTGAATGTCAATCAAATTATTCAATTGTGGGTTATTACTTATTATCTCGGTTATTATGGATCACTATGCAAAAAATTTCGTGTACAACACGTGTTGAAAGTGTCTTTTTTCCATGAATTTGCTTGATTAACTCGGGCTTCGCGCTCATTTATCAAACTGCAAATTCATGCAAAAAAGTATCAATTTCAAAACTAGTTGTACAAATAACTATTATGATCGACTTGGTTACTATCTTGCAGTTAATGGTGATTTATTCGAACATTTACTGCAAATTGTTATATTAGGAAACCGTTTTTTGTAATTTGGTCTTTCTTTATGTTGAATTCGCTGTTCTAAATATAATACTTTTTGATAGAATTTGATTTGTTTTATAGCAGACATTCCATGGCATGACGGATATTGGCGTAGTTTTTGTATTATGAAATTCCATGGCATCACAGATTATTGAAAAAGATGGGGGTTTTATTTTTCCAATTTTCTGTCTTTATTATGCAAAAAATTGAAAACTAATACGGCTGATTGACGAAAAAAATTTATTTCTACAAAAAACCTTAATACATTTTTGCTCTAAAATAATTTGGGGAGTAAATAATCGCATGTTATTAATTTTACATTGAAATCCTTATGATGCGCTACGCAAGTCACCACCCTGTATAGTTTTATAATTGATCAGAAATTCTAAACTGTTTCAAACCAATATAGACAACGAGCGACAAGTCCAATAACCAAAATATCATCAGTTAGTCCCTTAATTATTGTCTAACTATCACTGAAAACAGAATTGAAAAATGCGAAACCGTTCGCGAGTTATCATGTAC
>NW_022170511.1:9940847-9942731 GCF_008802855.1 Photinus pyralis
GAGCTTCCATGGTTTTTCCTAAGAAATAATCACGAACACTAAAGACTCTGAATCAATGGAGAAGTGTATACATCACCGGGGGTGTGAGGGATATGGAATACCCCCCAGGCAAAAGAAACATTGATGACTATTCTTCGAAACGAATGACAACAAGTATTAAGGACCGCCACTGTTTGGGTGGGGATAATCACCGGGGAACTGTCAAAGTCCCTTTCCCTGGGGGGTATTCCATACCCCCCAGACCCCCCGGTGGTGCGATCCCTTTTGAAAACGTACAGAAACAACAATGATTGTCGTGCTCAGGAGCTTCCATGGATTTTCCAAAGAAATAATCACGAACACTAAAGACTCTGAATCAATGGAGAAGTGTAAGTATATACATCACTGGGGGGTGTGAGGGGTATGGAATACCCCCCAGGCAAATTAAACATTGATGGCTCTTCCTCGAGAATAACGACAACAGGTATTGATGACCGTTACTGTTTGGGTGGGGATGATCACCGGGGAATTATCAAAGTTTTTCTCGCTGGGGGGTATTCCATACCCCTCAGACCCCCCGGTGGTGCGATCCCGTTTAAAAACGTACAGAAACAACAATTATTGTCGTGCTCAGGAGCTTCCATGGTTTTTTCTAAGAAATAATCACGAACACTAAAGACTCTGAATAACTGGAGAAGTGTATACATCACCGGGGGGTGTGGGGGTAAGGAATACCCCCCAGACAAATTAAACATTGATGGCTCTTCCTCGAGAATAACGACAACAGGTATTGATGACCGTTACTGTTTGGGGGGGGATGATCACTGGGGAACTATCAAAGTTTCTCTCGCTGGGGAGTATTAGACCCCCCGGTGGTGCGATTCCGTTTGAAAACGTACAGAAACAACAATTATTGTCGTGCTAAGGAGCTTCCATGGTTTTTCCTAAGAAATAATCACGAACACTAAAGACTCTGAATAACTGGAGAATCGTATACATTACTGGGGGGTGTGGGGGTATGGAATACCCCCCAGACAAATTAAACATTGATTGCTCTTCCTCGAGAATAACGACAACAGGTACTGATGACTGTCACTGTTTGAGTGGGGATGATCACCGGGGAACTATTAAAGTTTCTCTCGCTGGGGGGTATTTCATACCCCCCAGACCCCCCGGTGGTGCGATTCCGTTTGAAAACGTACAGAAACAACAATGATTGTCGTGCTCAGGAGCTTCCATGGTTTCTTCTAAGAAATAATCACGAACACTAAAGACTCTGAATAACTGGAGAAGTGTATACATCACCGGGGGGTGTGGGGGTAAGGAATACCCCCCAGACAAATTAAACATTGATGGCTCTTCCTCGAGAATAACGACAACAGGTATTGATGACCGTTACTGTTTGGGGGGGGATGATCACTGGGGAACTATCAAAGTTTCTCTCGCTGGGGAGTATTAGACCCCCCGGTGGTGCGATTCCGTTTGAAAACGTACAGAAACAACAATTATTGTCGTGCTAAGGAGCTTCCATGGTTTTTCCTAAGAAATAATCACGAACACTAAAGACTCTGAATAACTGGAGAATCGTATACATTACTGGGGGGTGTGGGGGTATGGAATACCCCCCAGACAAATTAAACATTGATTGCTCTTCCTCGAGAATAACGACAACAGGTACTGATGACTGTCACTGTTTGAGTGGGGATGATCACCGGGGAACTATTAAAGTTTCTCTCGCTGGGGGGTATTTCATACCCCCCAGACCCCCCGGTGGTGCGATTCCGTTTGAAAACGTACAGAAACAACAATGATTGTCGTGCTCAGGAGCTTCCATGGTTTCTTCTAAGAAATAATCACGAACACTAAAGACTCTGAATAACTGGAGAAGTGTATACATCACCGGGG
>NW_022170511.1:9942831-10005503 GCF_008802855.1 Photinus pyralis
TTGTGTCTACGTTTTAATTGTACAAGTGATTGTAAGTACGTCTATATACATATTAGTTATGCTCATGACCTGTTTCAACCTACGTCTCTGTAGCTGATTGAAATAAATAAATTATTATTATTATTAATACTTAAGAGCGTTTACTGTTTCGGCTCCACCATAAATTGAAATTATTTGCAGTCCCCCACCAATATAAAACATGTATGGTATTCAATCGCTTGCACCTGGAAAAGTCCAAAAATCTATTACAGTGAGAGAAAAATTTACGCTTGTGGCATGATCGGCTGCCTGAAAAGAGGGATTACCGCATGACATTGATTAACAACGAATTAAAAAAGCACAACGCCTTTGTACCTTCATATTTAAATTAGGAAAATTTTTTATTGGAATGTGCCTATACGCAATTACGGGAGATTTTCCAACTTTAGAATTATTTATAAGGAGAAGCGCAAAAATCAGCGAATCGTTCGTTATTAAATTTCCAACGTCATTTTTAAAGAGATTTGCAAAGCAGGATAACTAAAATGCATAAAAATTTCTGTGCAGTAATATTTAATTGAAGTTATTGGAATCGCACACCTTCGCGTTTTAATAAAAATTACTGCGCCTGCAGATGACAAGGGAGCAGTTTAATGAAAAGTTTCATTCGTAGCTTTTGATGCACATTTTAATATCATCAACTTGTACATATAATTCGTTTTAAGGTGGATATGACATTAAGTCTCTACCAAAATGCAGTTCCAATTTTAGATACCACTTAAATTTTAAAAAGGGAAAACGTATGTGACGACGTCAATTAACTATTTCATCAGTAATTCAAAGCTAGACGTATGTGCATAAGGACACTCCTCAGGGTATTTTTCAGTATTTGAAATTTCAGCATTAGGACCTTGGAAAAAGCTGCGTTTCTTAAAAATAGGTTTCAACATGTCGGTAGGGTCAGAATTCAAATGAGAAAATCTTTAACGCGAAATGTCAAAATTGAGTATCCACAAACAAGACCAGTGAAGGTCTTAACAAAACGCATCTGTTGATGGAGTCAAAACTCTAAATGCGAATATCTCGAGAACGGGGTATCATCTTATGAAAAAGTGATACGCCTTCTTGAGATGCATCCAACGTACATTCGACCTGGTAACGGATATATGATGCATTTTAGAGAAGATAGTCGGAAGTGGGTACTCGAAAAGAGAAAACGCATCTATTAGTGGACTGTTGAAACAGGGTGCTCACAAAGTAAAGGTGTCGCACTGGTGCAACCTAAAGTGAAACAGAATCTTATTTACTTATACCATATTTAGACAAGTGCACTTCTTAAATGTTACTTTTTTTCACGATTTTTACTATGCGTTTCCATGGCGTTTAGTCCTATCTATGAACAATAACATCAATCATTATTGATCAAAAGTTTAATTAACACCTGGCTAAATCCTGAGCACGAATGGAAAAATTTGACATGAGGACTCTTATCTGGGTCGTCATTGGGCTCGATTAAACACACAATAAATCGACAAACAATAAAATTTATATGGCATTCACTATGGACTAATAAAGCTGAAATAGTGGGAGGCTGAGAACCTTATAGACATACCATGCAACAACCGATTCATTGAAACATATTTAAGGAAATTTCAATTGTGTTAGTGTTAAAAATTCCAAAATATACGGGCGATATTTTCAACAGCTGATGCACTTAAATTTCGATTTAGACGACATAAATACGCCATAATGCTAAAGGTCAATATCAATGAAAAGTGAAAAATGTTAATTAATACACATATGCAAATAGCAAACAGTAAACCAAAATTATGTCAGAAGTGAAAGAAAATGTAACGTGCATAAACTTATTATGGATCCATAAATGGCGAGAACCCTAAAAGCGTTTTTAGACAAAGAAACATTCCTTGTCCCACCCTGTTTAGTAATAGATACGTCTAATTTATTGTTACAAGTGGGGTATATAAGTAATTATACATCTGCTGAATCAATGCAGTCACGCGACCTGTACGAAGCCAAAACAGTAAAGTAAGCACATGGTGACGTTCGCGTGCCACATACCCTTATCCGTAATGGAATGTATTAACATTGTCCTTTGTGATATTCAAATGTGTGAAATAGCAGTCGTCTATTAAAAGGCTATTAGCGATTCCGTTTCCGTTAAGAAGTTACGCGCGACTGCGACTAGTAGCACCGCACTGTAAGGGGCAATTATCGCATCCCCCAAGTTTCATTTGTTAAACGGTGCTCCTACAGTAACCCCCGGTGTCGCGTCGACTTTACGATTTCGAACAACAATGCGGTACTATCAATTTTCCAAAACCACTGACCCTAAACGCGCTAAACTGATACAGTAATTAATAATAAACGCAAAGGCAATTACTTAGTTTGTGGTATTAACGCTACTGCAACAATAGATTTGGTGTACTATATCTGAATAGTACAAATTGACACCATTACGAACGTCAACCGATTTTTCCATTAAATTAATTGCTTTCAGGTAACACTAGTTTCGATTCTCATTATCACCTTTCAAAATTCAAATTAAACACCTGATACAAATGTCAACATCTCTCTAGCTAGATAAATTAATTAAAACGAAGGCATAATACAGTGTACAGTTGGACTCCGCTTAATTACTAAACAATTTTTTTGTACCTCTCTGCCTTAGTGCCCTTACTCTTTGTTAAATTTTCGTTTGTGAACCTTTCAACTCAAAGGAGTTATTAGCAGTAAATTCCGGTGTTAATTAGATACATTTTTAAAGTACTCTCTGCGGGAAATTAGACGATTCTACATTTATCCCCACAATATAACACCTTTGCGCATTGACAATTGTCACACTATATTGACAACGTCCTTTAACCAATATTTTGCTCCCGATACAGATACAAAATACCATGAGGTTTTAATGTGGTTTGTTCGGTATGTTACAACACAGTCATATGTGGCCATAGTCCAGACCATGCCATCATTCTTTTATATGTATACTACACATTTTTATTAGTTCTCGAATTGTTATAGGTACTCGTATTCAAAATCTCAAAAATTAGTGACATCTATGGTAAAGAAGAAAAATACTTAAATTAATATTGAATGACCAACACATATACTGACCTTAACAACCAATGCACATAATACATAAAGAATGTTACAAAATTCATGCTTCGTAAAATGGAGAATACCTAAACTAACCTATAAATAATGAAAAATTACGTAAACAACGGAAATATGAAAAATATGCTTACCTAGATTAAGGTTAGCAAAATCTCATTCACGCTAAGACGTTTAGATAAATAATTTCGGCAATTTTACCTTGATGCCTCAGGGTTTTTATAAGATTTCAAGATCTTTCGTAAAGTAAGTAATATTCAACGTTACAAATTCTACAGTTTTGCTGGGTTATTGCTGTAAACTATAATCTGGATGGTAACAACAACAAAGCTCTATGTGTATCGAAAAATCCCGCTGGGGGGTCCGTTTGTGTGGCTCAGTGGTAGAAAGTTGGGCTGCATAGCCGGGAGATCGGGTGTTCGAACCTGGGTTGAGATAAATTTTTCATGTGACAGAGTGAAATTTCCTGAGGACAGTTTCGAGCATTCTGCCGGCTACTCCGAATTAGGGTTTCCTGCAGTTTTTCTAATTCGTAAGGTAAATACAGGAGTAGTATAGAACAACTTAAGATCTTCTGCAGGAGCACCTTTAAAAAGCATTATGCGGGTCAATCTGTAATTGGGCGAAAGCCTGTTGAGGGCCTAAGAACAATAAATAAATAAATAATAACGCAATAATATGGGGCACCCTTCTCTTTGCGTATCATACTATTATACCCTCTGTCTTAATTCAGTTCTTCCTCGTTCACGTGAGAATTTCGGGAAGTACTTTCGTGGTATATCTTAACACCTTCCAAGAAATTCACGTGTTAATTGTAAAACGTAAAATCCCGTTTTTCGGGAAATCCTTTCTTAGTGCTCCCCTACAATCCCCAACGAACCTACATGCCAAATTTCACCTTTCTATGCCTAGTAGTTTCGGCTTTGCAGGCGTTCAGAAGATTATTGAGCGGTTTCAGTCCCATGATCCCTGTTACTAATTTTGCTATGTCTATCAGCACAAAGATCATCTCCTCGCCGCCGCCGAAGCAAAAGACAGAGTACTTCTGAGGTCATCTTTACCGAGTTAATGACGGTGACCATGACTCAGAAGATACTTTGGATAAATTTAGATTTGAGTTGTTTTCCAAAGCCCTCGTAAAATCCAAATTCAACCTCGCATCCCTACCACCACCATCCTAAGCAGCCCGCAAACATTGCTTGACAACTTACCTACAAATAAAAAAGTGGTTAGGGGACCAGATGGATCTACTCCTCTGGGGATGGCGGGCTTCAAGGTTGAAGTCGGTCTGTCGGTCCGTCTTGTACTCTTATTTACGGCTTAACGGCTGAACCGATTGGAACCAAATTTGATACACGCTCTATTTCGAGGTGTTGCTTGCTGAAATATATTCTTAGGTAGTTGCTGTTTCGCGCACCAATGTAAATTATGCATGTCGGCTCTCTGGAACCTCTCGGTTTCATGTTCATATAACATTAGAATTTATTAGAAACGCCACTAGGCGCTCACCAACCTATAAACAACAGCACTATTCCAGATATGAGGTTACCATTAATTTGGGGGTGGGGCTTGAAGCGTGCTTGTGACGTTATCCAATTAGAATCCGTTTCTGGACCGCCACACGAAATTCAAGCTTCTTGCTCTAATTTTGAAAAAACGCATGTTTGCTTTTGTTTAAAAACTAGTTTAAGGGTATCCATTGTAGCCAGCGCGCACCCCCACTTAGCGCATTCCCGCTTATTGTCAGCGAGTTTACCTGGCTTAATAAATTATGTAAAATTAGGACTTCATTTAGAACCATGTAAATATAAACATCAAGAAGATGTACTCGTATTTTTCTATGTTAAATAAATTACATGTGCATTGTTACCAGCGCTATTTTTCTACATAAGAAGTTTTGGTCCTTCGAGCAAGATTATTTCAACGATTTATCGGCGGCTATTTTCCGACGTGACCATCTACGACTACGAGTACACCGACGTCATCTATTTTCACCACCGACGTCATCCATTTTCACAGCGAGTAAGTCCTTTCGTCTATTTTTCCATTTCTATTCCATTGTGTTAACTATTGTCCTAAAGGTCTTGCTTGTTTGTATATTCACAATTTATCAAATTATTTACAAGTTTATTAACAACGATAACAATATCCTTCAAAAGTTATAATGGCAGAAAATTTGAAACTATTAATTCGAAGTAGAGGCTCAATTAAACAAAAATTAACAATTTTAGAAAAATACGTCAATTCATTCTCAGATAACGTCCCATTGCTAGCTGATGTTAAATTTAAATATGAGCATTACCAATCTCTTTCTAAAGAATTTGACGCAATTCAATTACAAATCGATGGATTGTGTGAGGATTCCGATTTAGATAATCAATTTATTGAACGCGAGGAATTTGAAACAAAGTACTGTAAAGTTCTTGGCAAATTAAAGACCTTCATTGATGAAAATACTCCTTCATCTTCAACCCCGCAAGTCAATTCCAACATTTTTAAAGACTCCTTACAAGGGGTCATTTTACCCAAAATCAAATTGCCTACATTTAAAGGTGATTATGAATATTGGCTCGAATTTAAAACATCATTTATTTCTATTATACATACTAATAATCAATTAACAAATACACAAAAATTTCAATTTTTAAGGGCGTCTCTTGAGGGATACGCAAAACGTATTATAGACAATGTTGAATTTCTAGACCACAATTATAATTGCGCCTGGAATCTGTTATGTTCCCGATTTGATAATAAAAAAATGTTAATTAATAATCACTTAAATTCCATCTTTAATTTGCAATCAGTTCAAAAGGAATCTCCTAAGCAAGTTAGATTTCTATTAGATAGCGTATCGAAACATTTAACAGCGCTAGAAGGGTTAAAATTAGACAAAAGCAAATTATGGGAATTATTCATAATTCATGTTATTTCAAACAAGTTGGACAAGGTCACATACCGGGATTGGAACGAGAACAATACCCAGGGTGATTTGCCTACACTTGAAGAATTTATGGAATTTTTAAAAGGGAAAGCGGATTTACTCGAAACAATACAATGCAACGGCCAAAGTACAGGTACACAACATTTGAGTCATAATAAGTCGTCCCAACAAAATACTTCTTCTTTAAATTTATCTGTAAATAGTGTACCCAAATGTAATTTTTGCAAAAGGCAGCATTTGATATACCAATGTGACAATTTTTTAAAGTTAGATGTTCCCACGCGATTGGAAAAGGTAAAAGAGTTGCAATTATGTGAAAATTGTTTGAGAACCGGTCATGCTCGTTACAAATGCTTCTTTGGTCCTTGTAAAAAATGTAAGAGGTATCACAACACACTTTTGCATCTAGAAAAGGAAACCGCGGGAATTAAGGGCAATTCTAGTCAACCATACGAAACTGTTGTTGAAAATATTGAAACCAATTTATTAACCAGACCAATTACATCACAAACTCAAGTTCTTTTGTCAACGGTTTTGGTCAATACTAAAGACGTTTCGGGAAAAACCCATTTATGCCGTGCACTTTTGGACAGTGGCGCACAATCGAATTTAATCAGTGAAAGATTTTACAAAAAATTACAGCTACCGTTAAATTTGTCAAATCTATCAATTGTAGGTATTAATCAAAAGATATCAAATTTAACAAAACGGTGTAGTGTAAATATTATGTCTAGATTTGATAGCTTTAAAACCTCACTCTCGTGTCACGTCATTCCTACAATTTCCACTAAAATACCAGGACATCAAATACCATTATCCAATTTAATATTACCATCAAATATCAATTTAGCAGACCCAAATTTTCATGAACCTGGTGAAATAGATGTTTTAATAGGGGCTAGTTTGTTTTGGGATTTATTGACGGAAGGTAAAATACCCCTGGGAAAGCAATCTCCGACACTTCAAAACACAAAATTGGGCTGGGTTGTATGTGGAAATGCTCCGATTCATTCTTCATCTAAATCAATTTGTAATTTTGTGCAAACAATTAATGTCGAAGATGAGCAATTAACAAAGTTCTGGGAGTTGGAAGACGTACCTAAGCATAACGATTCATTATCCATAGATGATCGCGAATGTGACAATATTTTCAGTAAGACAACCACTAGAAATAAGGATGGTAGATTTGTGGTTTCTCTTCCATTAAAATATTCCGTAAATTTATTAGGCGATTCATTGCAGACAGCTATTAAACGTTTTCAGCATTTAGAAAGAAAATTTGCACTGAATAACGAGTTACGCATTCAATATACCAATTTTATACACGAATATATCAATTTGGGACATATGAGTAAAGTCGGTACAATCGGAAGTTCTATTCACAAAGAAAAACAAAAAACGTTCTATCTTCCCCACCATGGTGTCGTAAAAAATGACAGCTTATCCACTAAATTACGTGTAGTTTTCGACGGTTCATGTTCATCTGATAGCAGGTGGTCTTTAAATGACCTACAATATACAGGGCCTAAGGTGCAAAATGATATTTTTGATATTCTGCTAAGATTTAGAATCCACCAATTTGTTGTCTCCAGCGATATTATGAAAATGTACAGACAGATATTAATGGATTCAAAATACACACCATTGCAACGTATTTTATGGAGGGAGAGCCCACACGATGATTTTTCAATTTTTGAATTAAATACCGTGACGTATGGTACGAAATCGGCACCCTATTTAGCAATCAAATGTTTACAAACCCTTGCAATTCAAAATAAAGATAGATTTCCAGAAGCATCACATATTATTCTCAATGATTTTTATGTTGATGATCTCATTACCGGCTGTAATAACCTATCCACTTTACAACGACGTTGTGAGGAAATAGCCAATATGTTAGAGTCAGCTGGATTCGTACTAAGAAAGTGGGTTTCAAATAGCCCTGAGTTATTAAAAAATATTAGTGTTAATAGCAAGGATGATTCTTTAGGCGTGTTAAGATTAGGGGTTAACGAATACTCTAAATTGTTAGGCGTACAGTGGGTTAGCTCCACTGATGAATTAAAATACAATATTTCGGATTCGCAACTACAAAACAAACCAATTTCGAAAAGAGTGATACTATCAGAAATCGCACAAATATATGACCCATTAGGTTTACTAAGTCCCTGCGTAATCATACCAAAAATTATGATACAAAAACTTTGGCAATTAAAATTATCATGGGATAAACCAATCCCAATCGAATTAGCTACCCAATGGTTTATGTTTCGACAACAATTATTAAAACTAAATTCAATATCGATTCCCCGAAATGTAGTAGGTGAACAATTTCGAGAAATGGATATCCATTGTTTTTGTGACGCTTCTAAAGATGCATATGCTACTTGCATTTACCTGAGAAGTACCAGTTCCTCAAACGAATTTCGAGTAAGGTTAGTCTGTTCTAAAACAAAAGTGTCGCCTGTAAAAACGATTTCGATACCCCGTTTAGAATTGTGTGCGGCACTTTTAGGTGCACAATTATATCAGCAGGTACAGGCAGCTCTGGCAAGCAACGTTCCAATATACTTTTGGTCAGACTCACAAGTCGTTTTACACTGGGTAAAAATGGAACCCAACTTATTAGAGACCTTTGTATCAAACAGAGTAACGAAAATTCAGAATTTGTCCAAAATCAATCAATGGCGATATGTTAACACAAAACACAATCCTGCTGATGTAGCTTCGCGTGGTCTATTACCAAACAAAATAAACGATTGTAATATATGGTGGAACGGTCCTGAATTTTTGTATCAATCAGAATCGAACTGGCCGGTAACTTTATTTAATGTACCAGTAGATCAACTTCCAGAAGTTCGAAAACAAACGTACAAAATATTTCCCGTTACTACATTGACTGAAAACGAATTTAATATTTTTGATAGATACTCTAACTTAACCAAATTAAAGCATGTTTTTTCGTATTGCTTACGGTTCATTAACAACTCAAAACGAACCAATTTGAAAGTAACAGGTCCTTTAACAGCAATGGAAATTAATAAAGCATTTATAAAGTTAATAAAAATTTGTCAGAAACAGTCATTCCCTGAAGACGTCGAACATTTGAAAACAAAAGGAATGCTAGGAGACAAGAACAAATTACAAGGGTTAACACCTTTTGTTGATGAAAACGGATTATTAAGAGTAGGGGGGCGGTTAAAATATACCTCATTACCTCCAGATGTCAAACATCCCATTTTGTTATCCAGTAAGCACAATTTTACCAAACTAATTTTTCGCCACGAGCATTTGAAGAATTTGCATCCTGGTCCGCAATTATTATTGTCGTTAGTAAGACAAAAATATTGGCCAATATCTGGACGAAATTTAGCTAAACAGACAACTAGAACTTGTATACGATGTTTCAAATTCAAACCAATTGCAGGTATTGCTCCGATGGGTGCTTTACCAAATAATAGAATCTCACAATGCTTGCCATTTCAAGTGGTTGGAATTGACTATGCAGGCCCTTTCCAATGGAAAGACCGAAAAGGGCGAGGAGCCAAAATTCACAAATGTTATATATGTATATTTATTTGTTTTACCTATAAGGCTATTCATATAGAATTATTAAGCGATATGTCAACTGAATGCTTTTTTGGATGCCTCAAACGATTTATTGGTAGACGTGGTATTCCTACTCATATATACTCGGATAATGCGTCAACATTTCGAGGCGCAAATAACGAATTAAAAGAATTGGGTCAATTTGTAACTAATAACCAAAATTCAATATTGACTTATGCAACTAACTTTAATATCAGCTGGCATTATATCCCCCCTTATAGTCCAAATTTTGGAGGGCTGTGGGAAGCAGCGGTTAAAAGCATGAAGTTTCATTTGAAACGAGTAATGAACACTTCCGTTTTAACTTTTGAAGAATTCTCCACTCTGTTAACTCAAATTGAGAGCATTTTAAATTCAAGACCTTTAAGTTCAATGTCTAACGATCCTAATGATCTCGAACCCATCACACCTGCCCATTTCTTAATTGGACGACCAATTACCGCTGTTCCGACACCCGGAATCGAAAGTATACCACAAAACAGACTGTCTCGGTGGCAATACGTACAACAGCTGCGTCAACATTTTTGGACCCGTTTTTCCAAAGAATATATTCATCAATTACATCAAACTTACAAGTGGAAAACCGGCTCAGGCCAACAATTACATATCGGCAGTTTAGTGCTGATTCAGGATAAACACCAACCGCCCAACAAATGGGCATTAGGAAGAATATCGAAGTTAATACGTGGCCCAGATGACGTACCTCGAGTAGCAGAAATCACCACATCACACGGACTCATCAAAAGGTCTACACGACACTTGTGCCCATTACCAGTTGTAGCCGATTAGACGACAAGTTGTATTATAGACAAAGACAACCGTCGACTCGTTAGCCTCGTAGTGTACAGTGAAAAACAATATGTGTAGATAGCGTTCTTGTTCTTAGTGTTAGGAAGTTTTTTTTTTATGAAAAATTGATATTAATATTTAACTATGTCTAATTTATTATACTCTTTCTCATGTTCAATAAGGTGTTTTAACTATATGTTATTTGTACTTTTGAAGGTTCCCTTCAAAGAGGGGGCTATGTTTAAAAACTAGTTTAAGGGTATCCATTGTAGCCAGCGCGCACCCCCACTTAGCGCATTCCCGCTTATTGTCAGCGAGTTTACCTGGCTTAATAAATTATGTAAAATTAGGACTTCATTTAGAACCATGTAAATATAAACATCAAGAAGATGTACTCGTATTTTTCTATGTTAAATAAATTACATGTGCATTGTTACCAGCGCTATTTTTTCTTAAGCTTTGAAAAATTCTTAAATCTTAAAGGTTAAAGGGTCTTGTTGTACGGCGAAGTTTGTGTTGTATTGTTATGATGGTGTGAGGCCTAAATTTCATGTGAATGAAGACGAAAATTTGCAATTAGTTTAATAAAATTATTTGTTAAAGAGAAAAACAGTAAAAAAAATCGAAACTTGATTAAGAGCGTGGGCGTCTTAAGCAGAAGTGATTGAAAAGGCTATATTGGACTATATCCAGAACCGTTTTCGTTACAGATAAGTATCTTGTGTTTGTTTGCTGCTTTATTTAGTAGTTATTTGGTATTGTCGAATTGATTAGCTGAGAGAAATTCTCTGCTGTCAGGAACAGGATAGTTTTAATTAGATCGCCTTTCTTGTGTAAATAAAGATATCGTTGTCTGTTGTGCGAATCAATTCCGTTCAATATAGGTAACTTACTTCAGAGCTTTAGTCGCGTCTCAGAATGAGAAATTTACGCAGGTAGTGAACTCGAGCATATAAATCATTGTACAGCTTCCGAAAATTGTGAATTTAATTTAGACGTCAAAAATATAGTTTCTGCCGTCGCGGTCGTTTCCTTTGAAACAGCATTGTATTCTGTTTCGGACTTGATTTTCTTTTGTGCTTAGCGTCTCATTTGAAACAAGAATGGCAGATGTCATTAGAATGCACAACCATGCGTTTCACTTTATCTACCCTTACGGTTAAATAGCGACTTAGCCTACTTATTCAAACTTATTAAAATGTGATTTTGACATCTGCTATAAAATAAACTAATTAAACTTTGTTTTTGGAAACAGCAATAACATATTTTAATTTTGGGGGAGGCTAAATGTATGGTCCCATTGTGTCAGCGACGATTTTTTTTGTAATTCGGTTATTTTACTGTTGTTTTACTGTTTTAAGCACTTAATGTATAAGAGAACTTAACGATAGTGGAGTTCTGAAACGGAAATAAAGGTGAAAATGGGGTACGGATATCATGTGTTGCCAATAAGGCAGTGTTTGATGATGCTCGTGCTTTTCTCTACCAAATCTCCAAAGATTACCGCGTCCATTTCTACAACGAACTCCCTTCCAATATAAAACTTGTCATACAATCGAGAAGAGAATATTACATGCAAGCCATTCGATCGAAATTCTATCATGTGCATTCACTCAAAAAGATTCGGTTGTTCTCTTGAAATTACCTATTTTGTTCAATTAGGTGGTATATCTTTGAAAACATTGATACAGATTTCAGCAATTTCGCGTCGAAGTTTTACTCATTAGGCCCATTTACGTATTGGATTATGTGATATGTATAGAATATGTCATGTGCAATATTGGTCCACGCTCTCAATTCAAAGGAAATCGATTATTCCTGTCAAAGGGGGATTTGTGGCTAAATGAATACGAGCTCGATAGTGTAGGGAAAACTTTTTATAAACGCGTGCGATAAAAATTAATTTCAATTTGAAACCGTCCACCTATTATTAACCGAAAGTCCGGAAAATGCTAAACTGCTAGGCTTTTTTTGCCGCAGTTTGTAACAAACGATGTCAGATCGGGGAAAAATAACGAGTGGACACAAAGCTCAAATCGCGATTCACGCTCATCAAACTAAAAATAAACAGAAATTATTGCCGATCGCGGTTGGTGTGTTTTGTATGGTTGTGTGCGGTTTCTTCGGTAAACATTGCTGAACTTTTTTATGTTCGCTTGTCGTTAGGACGCCATGAAAAATGGTGTTGAATTCCGGAGTGAGGTTGTTTATTGGGAAACTAAGAGCGCTTCTATCTGCTCTTGGAATAGCATGATTTACAGACCACGATATACAACCAACAGGATATCAGACACAATTTATTACGGTCTACGCTAAATAAACCGCAATTTAATTACCTAAAAACATTGAAATTAATTAAAACATTTCTATGGAGTTGCGGAGAAAGTTTTGTTTATCTATTTCCGCGTCGCGTTGAAAGTTTAGGAACTGCGCTAAATGTAAGGCATTGTCAATTACCTACGTGTGATCAAACAATAGGTATATTTATTTAAAAAAATCTTTTATTCTAGCTGGGCAATTGGCGAGATTATACTATTGTAAAATCTCTATGATGAATCATGAGTGACCACTCAGATGTTTTTGTCTCAATTTCTTGACATGGACCTCGGTCCTGTTTATTATGTGGCACAAACACGTAGTAGAAATGATATAATATTCCTCTGTCTGTCAATCTGTGCGTACATCAAAGTCAAAGTCCAAAGGTTGGTTACTCGCCGTTCAAAGTCCAAAGGTTGGTTACCGAACAAAGTCCATTACCCTCCATAGTTTTCCTTACCGACTGCTGTTCTGGCCGCTTACTATGGGCCATGTTCACTTAAAGCTATACGAATATTTGGAGGGAAGAAAGGGTTCGATGAATTGTACTCTATACCGAACCTGTTATGATATCTACAGCCCTCGCAAAATCCAAACCGGAGTTCACATCTCTGATTCTATTAAACTGACCTATTTCTTCTTCATTGAAACAGATTCGTACATATACACTACGCCGAGCATGTGCACTGGAATATATCCCCTTAAACTTTACGCATTAAAGACATAGGTGTTATTTCCCTGCATAGGACCTTAGTCTAGTCCATTCAAACATACGTACTGTCTCATACAATTACTGGTTGTTGACCAGCATTATTTAATAGGATGAGATGTAGATGTTACTTTGCAGTTAGCTGCTTGTGTATTTGGAACCATTAACTATACTGCGATATAGCTGAAAAGGTGCGCTACAAATTGCAAACCATGATCACGAATCGTTAACCATCATCAGAGAAAGTTGTGGCGAAAGAAAAACGAGAAGAATGAGGAGGAAGTGTTAAAGAGTTAATAATCCTAACACAACGCTCAAACTACTACTCCTTATACGTAACACAACGCTTGAGCTTTACTCGACCTAAAACTTTCACTTTCTTCTACAAGAACTTTACAACCACCAAAACTGACTGTCGTTCACCAAAATGCTAACCAAAAACGCTATTTAACGACTCTTTCCTTCTTTCAACTTTCCGATGCTGCTTCTTTATCATATTATTTAACATAGGCGATCAAATCTACTAGAAAAAACTCTCCTTTTTCAAATTACAACGCGATTATTTAAACAAAATTAAATAATTTTAATAAAAAACAACATTGACCTCGAATGCAAATATGATCAAAATTGTGTCCAATCTAAATTAGCGACCACATTTAATTTAATGTGGTGGGTCCAGCATCCAAGATGGCAGGGCAACTACCGAAATATCACCTCGCACCCCGGATCAACTACCGAAATATGATCTCGCACCCTGGGCCAACTGCCGAAATATGATCTCGCACCCCGAACCAACTGGCAAAATTTAACCTTCCACCTAGACCTGCGTGACGCCTCCCTCCATACCTTCCTCTTCACAATCTCGCTCCTTTTAAAGATCTCTTTCACGCTTTGCTCACCTTCACCTTCATGCATATTTCGTGCTTCACTCTAGCCCCTCATCATATTACAAATAGGTCCCAGAACAAGAGAGGGATATTAAATAAATAAATCAATTTAGATTTAAATTAGTTTTTAGTAAAAGTAAATATTAATATCAAAACCAGCTTCCTCAGAAAACGGAGCTATAATCTTTAAGTGAATATCAAGCAAATGTAATAAACTTTAAATAAAGGAGTCGTCGAAAATAACAAAATTTGCCTTTCAATTCTATTAGTAGTAGCCGCCTGAATTCAGAAGGGCGTGTTCTGCATATCTGTAATAGACAATAACACAACCGAACAAATAAAAGGGGTAGTGATTCGTCCTGCACATAAAATATTGCGAAATAGCGATGCTAACGTCTAACACGGAGGCAATCTTATACTAAAACTGTAATTAATACTCACGCAGAATTAATAATTCGAATGACTTTACACTAGTAAAAGCAACATTTTGATTGACTACGGACTATCCTTACAGTAATTGCGTATAAAAGCATAATTGTTCAATTCAAGAAAAATTATTTACGATGCACAAATAACTAAATTTCTATCTATAGTAGTGCAAAATGTTTAATTCAAAATGTAAGCAAGCTAGTATGTGCAAATTCTTCGGAGTAAACAAACAACGTAACCAAAAAATTGTAGATATCGGCTCTGCACGCCTGTTTCATTTCCTCTTCGAGTCTCGTTTCTGAATTTTTCATGTCTTATTGCTGAATTCATAATACTTGTCATCCTTCACGATTTCTTTACATTTTCTTCATGCACCTACTTGTCCCTTTACTTTCACTTCACTTTTCTTTCATTGCTCGTTTACGCCTGTACCGCAATTTCTGTACTTCTCCTTTCATCCGGATCTTCTCCCGCTTCCGTTTTCCCCATTTCTTCACTTCACTCACTCTCTCATCTCTGTCATTCACTTTTTTAAATGCTTTCTTCCCCAATCCATTTAGTTTTCTACATGAAGGTTTCTCCTTTGAGCTCTTTCTCCAACACCACAATATTTACTCTCCTTCTACGCATTTTTTCCTTTGCAACTTCTCCCTTAGTTTGGTAGTAGAATGGGAGGCGTTGCGTCATTTAAATTTTAAACCTCCTGTTACGCCGCCTATCTCTTGCCTTTTTCGAATTCTTATTTGCATTTGGTTCACGGCCCATTTCTTCAGTAAAAAAATCCCTCTCAAAATTCAACAACCCTCCATAAATGTTATTGAAAAAAAATTTCTGGCAGGATAATAATATAAACTTGTAACAATATTGTGAATAAATTATTAGTTTAATGAAAGCTATTTTGTTCAATTACTTAACAGGGGTGTGAGCAACAGTCTACAATCGGTACACGTGACGGCGTATCCCGCACAACCCCAACATCTTCTCAATCTCCTCGCTGAGATTAAATACTCGATATAAGTTCATTAATTCATTCAAATACTTTCGCATAATTATTTTCGTGAACTTATTTATATCGAAATGAGTATTGCACATTCAGTGATCCATTTCAGCAAGTGGTAGGTAATGAACAACTCCACTTTAAGCGTTCACGTATTAAAGTGAAAGTGTTACAAAGAAGGAAAATAGATGAGCTCAACGTAGGCATATGAAACAGGATCAGGGTGCAAAGAAGGCATGCCTCAATGGAAACGCTATAATGTCTAAAGGGACACGGTGCCACAAGCCGCAATAATTACACAAGTTCCGGCTAATGTTGTTATAAATGGGATACCGGTTAGTTATAGTTCTCGTATTGTTACAAAACCTCACAAATTGATTCCATGGATCGTAGCAGTTTAGAACTAGCGAGGTGCAAAGTAACCAGTAATCGGATTGCGAAGCTTAGGAGCTTTCCTATTGTAAGGCGGTCGCTACTATGCATCCGTTTGCATTTGTAACACGCTTCTTTGATGTAGAACACGAATTACAACACGTTTACAACAACGAGAATATATTATTCCTATTATTTAAGAATTTCATGTATTTTAGCGAACACACGGTACCGCAGTCTATAATGGATGTGTTGCAAAATTTCGCTCTATTTTATGTAGTCCTTATAGCATTACGTAATGCAATACTTAGAGGCTTTAAAAGTTCTACAAGTGCAATGCAAAATGTGTACGTACTTCACAGTCACTTCTTTTAACGTGAGGACCGTTGGCTTGAGAACCCCTTCTTTGCGTAAACAATATTAAATGAATATTGCGTCGTAGGCTACAAAGCGTAAAGGGACAAAGCATTGGAATTCAATATCCGAAACTGAACTACGATCGTCGAAATACTAATAAATTTGTCCAAGTGGTGTAAGTACTCATAGTAGGAAAACGCGTGACATTAACTAGAGTTTAAAACAGTCAGCTCAATAGCTCAAATCAAATCAACGTTGAAATTTTGCATATTATTATTTTCATCGTACACATCCGGCTTCCATTATAATGAAAAATCCCAATACCGGCTTAGATTTTACTGAATTTCAGAGACACAACGGCCTCCATCAACTCCCGAGGATTCCTAAGAATTAACTAAATAAAGTTTTGATTTACACCTGACATTTTTTTATTTTTATTTTATTTTTGACCTTGATTTGTCAGTTGGCGCGACTGCTTTACCAACCCAACCCACTATACATTTGCAAATATCCATGCCCCCACCTGGCCCTAGCTACCGCATTCGAGCTTCAACTTCACTGCGTCACACGGACCGGCAAAAAAAGAAAATTTAACATTAAAACTATCTGGGTCGCACAATGGGTTCGATTAAACTTGCTGCTAATGAATTGACAATAACAGAAATTTATTTGACAAACAAACAAAATTAAACAATAACGGTGGACTGCTCGTCGTCCGCAACACAAATGAACCCATGAACTCGAAACGTATTAAACAACGGTCAAACTGGCGTAGGCGATATGTTGCGCCGATATATTGGTACAGAGATGCATACAGCATGTCATATCGTGCAACTACGCACCTTATTTATCGCTCCCCTTTGAATTTCAAGAATCAGTTCATGCGTATCGCGTATAACGTATCGCTTGCGATATATCGCTTATTGTATGAACCCCACCTTTTGCATACAAAGTGATTTATAACGGATGTTTAGAAAATCATGTCGCTTAATGGCAGTCTTTTTTTTTACTAAGAGGTTGAAATTGGGTTTTAAAATCTCCCGTTATTAGTTCGAATTGGGCAATATTGTTTTTAAATAACACACAGACTAACCTTCTACGATCTATTAATAGCACGCCATAAAGCGAATCTTATCTTCCGGAAATGTAACTATTTTTTAAATGAATGTACCCGCCACTTTAAACTGGATTTACACGCGGGAAACAATGTACGCGAAGGGAAAATCACTATTTTGGTGTGATCTCTATGACTGCTCAAGACAAATTTTTTCTGGTTTCTTAACTTCGTTAAAGTGCGCTTTTCGGCAACTCTAACATGCATTGAAAATTTTCCGCGCTCTTCGACAAATCACTAATCCATCCTAGAGCTCAGTTTTGTTACCGATACCCGGATCTGTACCATACTTTTTTATTGATTTTTATCCTAATTAATTCCTAATTAATTCATTTGGAACTTAGCGACTTGGAAAATAAAAACAACCAAACCTTGGAATGGCAGCTCGATAATAGAGCCACCCCTTCCTAACGCTAAGCTACCATAACGAAAATTCTAAAAAATCAAGGTCTCCCGTTACACCATGGCGGATCATCCATCCAGTAAACGCGAGTCACCTATAAAAGGTTACGACCTGTTCCAGTAGATTACCAATGTATGTCCTGGACCAGGAAGTGACGTCACATCAATAAGAGACGAGGTCGTGAAGTCACAACCGTTTACGCCCTCCTACGCCCCCCCCTTTCAGGTTCGTAAAGCGGTTCAATAGCTTGTTCAACTGGTCCAACAAGTTCGTAAAACGACCCAAGAGCTATTTCAACTGGTCCAACAGCTTTTCCACCCGGTTCAACAGCTATGTTGGACCGCTTTACGAATCTGAAAGGAAGGGGCGTGCTCGCCTCTTATTGGTGTGACGTCACTTCCTGGTCCAGAACATACATTGGTCATCTACTTGTTCTGTTACACCATGGCGGACACTAAACCCGAGTCACCTATAAAAAGTTACGACCTGTTCCATGGTAACTCGCACCGGAATAATTCCAAATGGTAATTTTCAGCAAGGCGTTTCGTTTCCTGAAATTCTCGAGTAGTGGTTAATTTCGCACCCGCATAATACGGATAGTTGGCATTGTGTAAACTCGCAAAAGTCTTTAGTTATATCTCTACCAGGATCTATCTATCTTTTTATACTTCGGTCTCGGAATAATTCCCTTCAAGCATAATCCGTAGTCGAACAATTCGCATTTCATCATTTTATTATACTCCTCCTGGGTAATGCACACCGGCATAATTGACAACGGGATAATTTTAACTTCATGGGCAACTTTATACTCGCATCATTAGCATCCGGAAGGAGAACTCGCAGAGCTTTACGGAAAGTCTTAAATGTGTATATATTTGTAAATATGGAAAAACGTTAAATAGGAAAAGGTATTTGGGATTTAATGGTAGACCTTGACGGTTTTGATTCTTTTTCCATAAAATGGAAGGCAAGTTCTTGATCTTTTTAAATAAGAATACCTGTCCAACTAGATCTAATTAAGTTAAAATTGAAACTTTATAATCTCTCCTGGTACACATTCGGCATCTTCTACAAACAAAAATCCTAATACTGACTTAAAACTTCTCAATTTGGAAGACTCGGTGAACTCGATCAACTTTCGAAAATTTCAACGAATTTGTTACACAAATTTTGATTTACACCTGAAATAAATCTTGGCCGCTAATAGAAAAATCTGAAATGAAGACTCCATCTGGGTCGCACAAAGGATTCGAACACAAATTAAGTGATTGGTGTAAGATGAGCAAATCTTCGGTGACTTCTCAGACGGTAGAAACTTTTAATTGTAGGCACACCTTTTAGAAAGGTTATATTAAGCTGCAAACTGCTATTTTTACTCACATTAGATGTCACTTCTTTCTGAATACACACATACCGTTTTAAAAACTGTGCGCAAACTTTTACTACTTCATTTGACGATATTTGAAATCTTTTATTAAGATTGGTTAACTTCTGCACACTTTAATTCGAAACCGACGACCAAGGCAAATTGACCGAGATTTAGCGTAAAGAAATTTACATGTCGCCAAAGCAAATAGCTAGCAGCAGCTGATTCTAGTATTTAAGGAAAATAATCTCGTTGTTCAGGAATTTTTAAATCAACCACCAGTCGCAATTAGACTTGATAACGTAAATACAAAAACTCCAATAAACAATTTGCAAAAAAAAAAATTACGCAATCACAAACAATTCTGAAAGGAAAACAGACTCTAAGACAACAAATTTAAATACAATAAACCAACTCTGTGCTTATTTCGTAAATAGTATTTGAGCACCTTTGTCTGTCCGTGTGTCATCAAAAATCCAGAAAGTGTGCTTTTTTAGCCCTCAAACCAAAGAGTTTACAATTTTTCTTTAATATAATCAATGCGTAAATAGCGCACGTGGTTATTGAAATTGCATGAAATCCCTTCTTGCATATCAAACTAAACCGCTCGCACCTATTCTAAACGAAATCAGCGCATAAATGGTGATTCTTGACAACAAAACCGAATTAAACTCACTGAGAATATAATTAATCCGTTAGACATGTCCTTAACGAAATATCTATAACGAATTTGACGTCTCCTCGTATTACATTTAGGCGCAAGTAATTATTTACATACATTGTAGTTCACATATCCCTGAACTCCCCAATGAAAAAACCTAAAATCAATGCTACAGTAATTGAATTTGATGAATCCACCCTTTTTCTGTCCTCCTGTAGAATTACTATGGAACGTTGTGATGAGAGACCTAAAAATTTTATATTTTAAAAATATGTTTTCTGTTTCGATTTCACCAAATTTAAGAACTGTATATTTCCGAATAGAGAATGAAAATCCCTTTGAAACAAGGGTCGCACCAGAGACGGCTACTTATGGGCGGCAAATTATATTACTTACATCTTTTAACTCACATTCACAATCATCGTCTTCCTAATCTAATATGGTACTGAGACCGAGACAGAGTTGGACAGAGACGCAATCGTCTACAAGCGCGTCGTTTGCCCATCACATGGCGTGACTCATCGACTACTTGACTACCGCACACTTGGCCCCCATGCAAAAAATGAAAACTGGCAGCCCCTGGGCCACACGACCCCATTACAATATTATTATTGTTAGAACTATAAATTCTAAAATTAAGAATCAAATCGACATGCTTCAGGTTTTTTCCCAATAGTACATAATAAGGCAAAAAATGAATTCATTGCATTCTGTATATGTTTTTCGATTTTCACTTTTGATATTACTTGAGGTTTCTTACCATTTTTAATTCGAGCGCCTTGTATCACTCGCCACATCAAGTGCATTTAAAAACGTAGGAAATGCAAATAAAAATAAATGTGACGTAGTGACCCCGACGGCAATGTTAAATTGTTTCCGGTAATTCATATTGGTGTGATACAATTTAGGGTTCGATTTACATGCTAATTTTTTTATTTATTGCGACACTTCACCTAGCGAATTATAATTTTATCGTGATTAAGAAAAAGCGCCCTACATTGTAGTGACACTGGTTTTAGAAAAGTGGTGCATCACGTTTACACAAATTATTCAAGTTTAGAGAAATTGCAACATTAAGTAACTCCATGCCATGTAACGCTTTGATGCCAATAATAATATCTGGAAATTTACATGTGGATCAGATAACACACTTTAATACACCAGTAGCGTATACATAAGTGGTATATATGGTCGTAAAACACGAACAAAGTACTTACTTACGTACATTGTAAAATTGAATCTTCATTCTTAAAAAAATTAATGCATGCTTTTGGCTTTCACACTGAAATGAACTTCTCCTAACTTTTTCCATTCAATTGAAGGTGTAGAGTTCATCTGGCAATTGTTTTAGTTGAGTTAATTTGGCGTTACAGAAAGTACTCCATTTGTTTGCGGATGTGTCAGACATACCTCGATTAAACGATTGGTTAGTAAGTAAACCAAGAAAATTAGAATCCTTTGATTGGGGGGCAAGCTGTGTTCCAGAAGGTCTTGCTAGTTTTCTTTACTTTTATTTCAGAAACCTTAAGGCACCATTTTGTTAAGTGATCCAACCACATCAGATATTTTAAACTCGAGTAGATGCGAGTCGTCGAAACGAGATACTTCGTTTTCGAGAAAGTCGAGAATTGAAAACTTTCTTATTTATTTATTTTTTTTTTTTTTTTTTTTTTAAAGGTGCAGCTCATCAACTACTGGGTTATTAGTGCTACACCCTCCTTTGATCGTTAATCGCAAAACGAGTGTACTACTTCGGAATTATAGTAAGAAGAAATAAGGTAAGAACAAGTTACACATATATTCACGTCTTCGGGTCTGTGAAGACGACGTACTTGAACACACACAAGATAAGACCTCGGATAGAAGGAAACAGGTAGTAACAAAAGGTAAGAAACAGAGGAAAAAACCTAGGGAAGAAATACATGTACTATTTCAGTTTTGAAAAACCACAAATAAACGACGTTCATCAGAATTCTTTGTCCAATCTAGTAATCCTAGCGAACAGGAGGATAGTTTTCTGGTTATTTGGAGACAGTGCTTCTTCCAGTGTGAGTGGCACCCGTAACGCTCTTCTTACATTCTGGTACCTCGTGCATTCTAACAATAAATGAGAAACGGTGATTTCAGTGTCGCATAGGTCACAGATATCTGGTGCGGCTTTTGGAACAGGTGGGAGTGAGTGACTCTAGAGTGGCCAATTCGCGCTCTGGTAAGAAAAATCTCCTCTCGTCTTGTTCCGATAGCAGGCCATGGATCGATTTTTGCTTTTACGCGTCGGAGTTTGTTGTTATTTTGTTGATCCCATACTCTTTGGAATCTCTCCCACATGGACCTTCGAACTTTTATTTTGATATCCTCGGCTAGGATCATGTTGTGGGACTCTCCAGAAGTTGTCGCGTCCCTAGCGACAGAGTCAGCGCTTTCATTTCCCTCTATACCTATATGGGAAGGGACCCATATAAATGTGACTTTGCGGTGACTCTTAGATAATTCTTGTTGGATTTCCGAGCTAAGTAGATTTCTTGGGTTAAACTGTTTTATACTCATAATTGCACTAATGGAATCTGTGTGAATGAGACTATCTTTATTGTTATTACCCTCATTAATATGCTTAAGAGCCTGCCATATAGCGAACTGTTCGGCTGTATGAATACTACACATCCTTGGTAGGGAAAAACCGAGGTGAATTTCATTGGCGACAACTGCAGCCCCCACCTTTCCGTCGTCCGTTTTTGATGCATCAGTGTAGATATGACTTCCCAGCTGATGGTCCTGTATTTCCTTCAAGGTATTTTTGAAAATGTTGGGATGTGTTTCATCTTTGTTGGAGGTGTTAGAGAGTTGCAGATTTATTCTTGGTTGTGATAGAGTCCATGGAGGTATCGTCTTATTTATTTTTAGTGTAGATACAGGTAACTGTTCAAGGTTAAAGTCATTGTATGCTTTTCTCAGCCGTTGGTGGACAACTTGAGGCAGATTTCTTAGTCTGGATGTCAATTGAATAGCTGGGAATAGATATTTTTTTGTCGGGTGATTATCAGCATTTTTCACGTTCACGCCGTAATTTAAAAGAAGTTGCTGCCGCCTTATAGACAGTGGTGGTTCTCCCGCTTCACATAGGATGCTTATTATGGGACTTGTTCTGAAGGCGCCTGTTGATAATCGGATTGCATGATTTTGGATCGGGTCCAGGATTTTTAAGACTTTTTCCTTGGCTGATGAATATATAATACTGCCATAGTCGATCTTTGATCTTGAAAGCATTTAAATTTGGAATAAAAGCAAATTTAACGCCAATTTCAAAATTTGGTTTTGCGCATGCGCAGCGCCTACTTTCTTATTTATGAAAGAATTTAAATAAAATTTGATACATAGGCACTTGGAATAAAAGTAAATGTAGCGCCAGTTTCAAAATTTGGTTTTGCGCATGTGCAATGCCAATATTCTTATTTATGGTAGAAATTAAATGAAAAAAAAACATATATACTTTAAATAAATCCAAAACTAACACCAGGTTCAAAATTTGGCTTTGCACATACTATAGCCATATGCAGGAGCTCGTTTTCTATATTTGTTTACACGTTTATTAAGTTCTAAACTTCGATATGTCTTATTTTCATTCTTTTTTCTCTAACTCTGCCTATTTTCGTTCTTAATCTCCTAGATTACAATGAATAAAACATTCAGATTCTGTTGCTCCAGATTTCGCTACTAAAAATACCCAAGGATGGACCCGCTGGCATTTTTTATTGGCTTAATCGATTTTACTTCAGACTTTACCTCTAATTTTATTTGGCGCAACGTTCTATCCATTACATTGTAGCATAATCTAAGATTCAAGAAAAAAGCCTACTAAATTATGCCATTGGTAAATTAGGACTTTATTAGCAAAAAACGAAACCTATTGAATTGAGCGAATGAATATTTATGCCATTACTTTAAGTATAAAAGGCGGTAGGTACATAATTACGAACTCTCTTTGAAACAACACATCTTGTAATATTAAACGCACCTTCAAATATTAAACGAGTAGGAAACTTAAACATGTACCTACTGACAGCAATTTTAACAGGATAAATCCTAGGTCTAAGTACATCATAAAGCGTAGCGTAACATGATGCGAACCGCGAGCAGGTGTTAATCCCGTAGGATTAAACTGTATGTCAACCAACACATACAGATCCGTCATCAGATACATTGCTCCAATTTCCCACAGCCTTGTAAATGGTACCGCTGCAATGTTATCCACTGTTCTGTCAAGTGAATAAATGGCGATGTGCCGACGTCGTGTACAAATGGAGGCTCTGTTCAGATTCAACTCTTTTAAAAATTATGGCCATTATATGGTAGACAGGTTTTCAAGCAATCTGACTAATGCATTGTAGGCTTGTGCTTTTGTGGATTTGTTCCCAACGGTAACGTTGCTGAAAACGCCTAATGTACACTTGTTATTCTATTAGACGTGCGCTTTATCCCACATGAAAAATAAACGAAAACTTACCAGTGAAAAATATGCTTAGTAGTGCTTACTATCTGAATTTGTACTTTAAAATTCTTCCACTTCTTTTCAATTGGTGCGAAAATGTTACTGTTACTTATTTCAATCTATCTACGACTAGTTCTTATTCTGACACCCTTTATCAGGAACATTTGGACTTGGTTGTTTACCTCAAAATTAAGAAAACTGTCTATTCCTCTTTGAGACACCTTGATGGTAAATAATTACAATTGATGTATACCTATTTAATGTTGATCAGCTTTAGATTTCCACCTTCCTCTACAGCTTCGTCTACAGCTTTCCAACATACAAATTTTATACTATTGAAAATGTCTTTGCATCAAGCAGAAGTGCGGTTGTGCGTAGGAAAACTTCTTCTATTCACTGACTGGTAAAAATGGCCGATTTAATATGATTTTGGTTAAATTATAATTCCTGCCACTAAATGTACTCCTCATCTTCTCATCCAAAATTTGACTCTCGCTTGCCCGTAACAAAATTGAACGCGGTTGACGCTCTCGTGGTCAAAAATCAAACCAATTTACTTCCTTTTTCCCTGACGCGTCCCTACCGTCTGCATTAATGCGTCCTAAAATGGTGCTTGATTAATGAGATCGGCCATTGTTAATCATGAACTAATCTGATTTGTTCCTTCTAGCGAATTAGAGGAGAGCTAGAGTCGTAACGCAAAATCCCACTCTCGTTCAAATGGAAATCTTGCTTTTCTCAAGGCTTGGAGTTATAACACCACTCAAGCTACCACTAATGGTCTACGCCTGTCACTTTACCCGACTATACCTAATTACTGCTATCATTCCAGACCCATTGATATTATTCAAAAGTTTTCTATATGAAAGATCATGTCGGGTAAAATATAATAAAAACCTCATCAATAAAATGACACTACTTGACTGGGAAATTAAAATATTCAGCCCCGACGGGTTTTTTTAGTTAGGTAGTTCCTACACGTTTTCAGTCTTCTGGCTATCACGTGGAAATATCTCTTTTTCTTTATCTTTTTTTTCTCTTTTCTTTTAATTTTGTATATGTATATGTAGACGTTAGCCGTATCTAAGTTTTTTATTTCTCTTATCGTATTAAAAGTAACCTAGACTTCGTTGCCCGTCTCTAGCCGCGTGGAGGCGTCTACATATTAATGAATTTCTTTATTCAAAATTTTACTAAGTTTCTTTTTTCGAATTTTGTTGCAGAAATCAAAATGTTTCCTTATTTCGTTTTTTAATAATTCGCTCTTGTTAATGGGTCACTCTATAATCGATTTTGATGCCAAAATTTCTCTAAAATCTTGTCTTTCCACTTCATAATTTTCACAATCATTAATTAAATGTTCGCCGTTTTCTACCCCTTGTCCACAATCTCATGTTGAATATTCAATTTTATTAATTTTAAACGAGTAAGAATTAAATAAACCGTGATTTGTTACAATCTGAATTGTACCTCGATTTGGAATCCAATTTTTCCACTTTTTCCTTTCTTTTATTTCTGATATGTACTGATAAGTTTCTCTTCCCGTGTTAGCCTGATTCCATTCTTCCTGCCAAATTATTTCACAATTTCTATCAATTATTTTTTTAATTTCCTTAATTTCTATCTTTTCCAAATTTTGTTCTTGTTGATTTTCTGTTACGTGTTTATTATTCATTTTGTTCGATTTCGAAGGGTAACCAAATTCAATTTTTTTCCTTTTATTATAGTTTCTTTCGGTATCGTTACGTTGTTTATCGTAATATCGTTGTTGAAATTTTGAATTTTTTTCTTAATTTTGATGTTTACTGGCATTAGTCCTGTTATAATATTTATTGCATTGGTTGGTGTTGTTTTGTATGTTTGTAGAATATTACTGAGGATATTTCTTTGTGCGCTTATCAATTTTTTTAATTTTTGTATTTGTCATACATTTACCCCAAGCTCCAGCCAAGTACATGGGCTCTATTGCACCTTTATTTATTATTATTTTTGTTTTTTATTTAAACCCCAATTTTCTTTCCCTGCCCAATTGAAAGCGTTAAATATTCTTCTCGATTTTTCCGAAATATTGTTTGTGTGTGCAGTTAATTTTAATCTTTCTTCCAAAGTTATTCCCAAGTATTTAATTTTGTCTACAATTTTTATTTGTTTTCCGTTTATTTTGATCGCAGGTGGTCTTTTTATACCTACAATTCGTTTCAGGAAAATCATTTCTGTTTTTTCTTTTTGAGATTTGTAGTTTATTTTCTTTAGTCGATAAATCTAATTTTGATATAATTTTCTTGACCGACTCTACTAAATCTTTCCTTGAGTTTTCTTCTATTAGAATAATTTTGTCGTCCGCATAGGCTATTTCTATTATTTCCTTGCAAAAACTTGAATTAAATATTACATTCGAGAAAGTCGGCCCTAAAACTGAACCCTGTGGGCACCCCTTACTAATGTCTTTATGTATGCAGTGAACTTTATTTTTAAAGAATGTTTTTCTATCGTCTAAATAATTTTTGATAATATTCCATAGATATTTCTTACAATTCATTAATTTTAATTCATAAAGTATTGGCGGCCACCAAATATTGTCAAAAGCTCCTTTTATGTCAATCGATATTCCCAAAACGTATTTTTTGTCAGAATTTTTAACAGTTTCATATAGTTTATTTATGGCATCTTCTATTCCCATACCATCTCTGAACTCAAATTGTTTATACAAAATTGTATAATCTTGAAACTTGTTGATATCTTACTTGGTTGCATTAGTGCCTCACCTAATAAATTATTTCCACCTTTTAGTTTTTCAAGTTATTACTACGTCCCCACGCGTTCTGATTTTTAATTTGCCTTTGTCGTTTTTTCACCTTTTCAAATTTTCCCGCGCTCGTTTGACATTTCCGTTTCTTGTTTTATTTAACCTTAAATTTCGAGCAGTCTACTTGTCACCATGACCGCCACGTAAAACGTGTTCGTAGAAGTTTTAATGTATTTGTTAAAACATTTTTAAATGTAATTTATTTACTTCATGTCTCTTTGATAATTAATAATTGTGATGACTTTTATAGTCCCAATTGTGACTCTCTGTAACTCCTGACAAAGTAAGTTTTTCATCTGTAATTTCAATCAAACTTTGTGTTTTCATGTACTTGCAGGAGGCACTGATGATGGCGTATGCCGAAAGCGCTCTGCTTTTTTAAATTGATGTTATCAGTAAAATTTTTGCACGTCATACAACCTTTACCTGCTACCAGCTTTTTCTAAATAGTAGTTTAAACGATAATTTATGATTTTTTCAAGTATTTTCCCTAGTCCACCTAAAAGCATTATTGGTCGGTAATTTCTTACAGTATCGTTTTCAATATCTTTCTTTTTTATTATAATAGTTTCACTTATCTTCCATTTTTTTTGGAAAGTGTCCAATCTCTAGGCATGCGCTAAAATTTTTTTTAAATTTTTTTCTTATATACCTACGGATAAACTTTTTTATAATTTCGTTATTTATATTGTCTGGTCCAGGTGATTTTTTATTTTTTGCTTTACTGCACATTTTATTTCGCTATGTGTGGTCGTTTCTGTTTGATAATTTTCTGTGTTTAATTTTGAAACTTTTCTTTTTGATTTTTGCAAATCGGTTGTTTCAACAAAGTCATCGTCTTGTATTAGATTTCTTAGTAAATATTCCGATGTTGTAATCCATGAGTTAGTAAAATTTTTGTTTATATCATCCCATATTTTACTTGGTATGTTATCCCCTTTCTTTTTTAATTTTGACATTTTGTAAATGGCTCCCCATGGTTCCGAATTTCCATGCTCAGTTATAAACTCTCTTAGATTTTTTCTTTTTCTTTTATTATCAATCTAAAATAGATATTTCTTTCTTTTTTGTATTCTTGACGTAATTTCTCTTTATTTTCTATTCAATGTTAGGTATCGTAATTAAACCACCTGGAGAAGGGTAGATCAGCGGGTGAGTTTCCTCCGGTCGTCATTGGTTCGATCCAGCCAGCGAAGCACCTGGCTATCCGTGAATCGTAGTTATTCCAGGTACGGCCTGTACCTCTTGACCGTCCCTGATATAGTACCGCTGCCATACCACATCCGCTGGCGTCGGCTTGGAGCACTAACGGTAACCGGAAGTCGGGAGATGGAGTTCCCGTGGCTGGCCGAGGCTTCTTGCAGATGCGTGACCCAGTGTCACACTTCAGGATACGTCATGTGGAGGTATGTGCTCGGCTTCATCCAGCTGGCGGCCGCCTTCTGTAGTTGCCATTTACATAAAAGTCAGAAAAATGACAAAATGGACGGGACTCCACGTCATAGAACCAACGCCTACTGGGTCCGGAGGGACAACGACGAGGTCACTAAGGTCCACATTCACTTGAGATCCTAACCAGCTCCGCCAGTTCCTGCTGGAGGCTCTTCCGGTGAGGGGTGATGTTACGGATGAGCCTGGCGACAAAGCGAGCCTGTTATTGGTCAAAGCGGCTCGTCTAATCGAACACCGCACATTTCGAAATCCGAATATACACACGTAAAGCAATATTTATGATCCTGTTCTATTTACATCTGAAAAAAATTGAAGATCTAACCGCGATTATTCCTTTACCCTTGAAATCAGGAGTCTATGGCACTGCGCCTTTGGTTTGTGAATCAATTTCAGACATACGCAAAAACACTGTAACATGCAACTGTGAAATTTGCAAAGTAACACATCTCGTTTTTATAAAACCAAAGTGATCAAATAAAACCTGAAGACAAGCTGCAGGGAGGAAAGGGGAGCTTACACAAAGTCTGACCGTAGGTAATGCCATAGAGATTTACAATATTTTGTTTTACTTTTTACCTACACCTACAGTTCCCAAGCTGTGCCTAGAAAGGTAAAAAATGTGCTGTTTATGCTTGTATCTTCGTAAAAATCTCAAAGGTCGAGCAATGCATTGTCGATATTTCAATGATACTTGACATAATCGCCTTGCAACATTCTACCTCTACTGAATTTCTTCTGTACAGCAAAATATATACAAAACTGCATACTTCTGGCAACCTGTTCAACCAATCCATGTTTTAAAAAACTTAGTAACGTAAATTTTGGGACTTCTGAATTTTGGACCCTTGGTTCATCTAGTTACAGGGCAAAAGTTTTAAAAATCAAATTATGGATCGTTTTTAAATAACCGCTTTTTGTACTGAGTATTATGCATAATAATTTAAATTGGCAAAGCATCATTTCAATAACAAAGACTCTTTTTCTACATTTACAATATTTCTTTACAACGTGAAAATGAAAACACAAGATAAATGAACTTGAACTTAGAAAATGACTGAAACTTTAGGATGGGTCTATGAAACACAGCAACATCAAATAAATAGACACTGTAAAAGCATTGCCTTTCCAGTAATTTCCATCGCATTTTGTCAATTTATTGTTCACGTTGTCATTAACATCAAGCGCAAAGTACTACATTGTAGCTTGCTCTTCGCGTTCTCAAAAGGATGCGCAAAAGCCGACTTTCTATAAGTTACCCTTGGTTAAATGACTTTCTATAAGTTACCCTTGGTTAATCTCTAATTGGCGATGTGATTTCGCGCATCATTGCCGTTATCGCTCTGGAGAGAGACATTTTATTTTTGAAAAAAACGAAACGCGCGCGAATTGTGCATTTAGTAATTTACGAAGCGAGTAGATTAAGTAATCCTTTTCCCGCCGAATGGTAGCCGTATGTGTAATTTTAATTACGCACGCTACGACGCTCTCATTAACCAAGAATAAACATTTCAAATCTCTACAAATTAAAAACAGAAACGAATTTCGTATTTAATACAAAGAGGATTAATGTTACCTGTTGAAAGGGTATTAACGCAGAGGGGAATTAAACTTTTAAGCACTGAAGGTGAAATGGTTTTAGTTGAAGCGGTGTTCGACTTCTAAAATAGGAAAAAGTACTTAAAATAAAATGCGATTGCACACTGAAAATCCTCTGGTTTGTTATCACAAAATGCATCTAAAGTGAACAGTGCTTCTGCACAAATAACATTGAGCTTACGATTTAAGGTTTATAAAACTTTAAGGCGTGAAAATAATTACTGACAATGAAATGTTTGCCGGATTCTTAGCCAAATTAATGTAAAATTCAGGAGCCGAAAATGAATCGAAAAAGCAACCGAATTTCCATAAACCGCAAACGGATTAAAAATGTAACCGAATTTTTTCCCGGCGAAATATGCTCTAATTCCGAGTTGATAAATATTTGCTCTGGAGAATTTGAACCGTAGAGAAACAAATTGTGTCTATGGATGGTAATGAATGAAAATTATTAAATAAATTATTTATTGTTTGTGGCCTATCCCATGCTCTTTAAACCTTTCTTTTTACTTTTGAATGTTAATCACTTTCTCTGAGTTTTTTTCTTCACATAAAACCTTTCTTCATCTACATAATTTTGCTACAGACTCTTCATTGCTCCTGAGTATTTTTTGACACATTTCTTCACCCAGAAGCTTCTTTTTGCACTTTTGCGGCTAGAGTGTAAAATTGTGGTTACTTGCATTTTTGATTTGATTTGAGGTGAGGATACTTATTTTACTTTTTGGTAAGGTTTTATTGCTGAAATTTTCATTAAAACTTGTTTAATGCAATGAACATACCATTACGTTTTCTTACAATCTCGTGTTTGTATTGTTTCTTTTATCGAAAATAACCAAGACCGAGACACAGCATAAAATTAACAAAAGGATTAACCCCATAATCGTATCTGTCATGAGATATAAAGCAGTCTATGACGCTCGAGGGCATAATGACCTGTCAAATATATTGAAGGAGTTACGAGTATATTATGTAATAAAAATAGATGCTCAAACAATAATCATTACATTTGTATATTGGAAATGCATTATTTGGAAAGATGAAAAATAAAATTTTGTATACACCTCAGGCATTATTTGATATTTAACCCTCGGGCGACTTACAATCCGGGTTTCATTCTTCAAAAAAGGGCATTAACAGATATGTTTGGTCTCAACAAATTTGAGTCTTGCAAAAAAAACCTTTATTGAGGAACAAATATTAACGTTTCCTAGTATATTTATCTTATTCAATATAAGTGATTTTAAAAAAACTCACACCATACTCATTCAACTAGGGGCTCTAATTTGTCACTTAGTTTTCATTTTGTTTACGTCAAATCCTTATTATGTAGGGCCGCTAGTATATAACAAGCTACCAGAACATATAAACTTTTTTTAAATTATTATTATTATTACCTCGGTAAAAAGGAAAAATCGCATTTACATATAAAAAAAAATCCTTTAGATTTTAATTTAAATTGAAAAATTTCCGTGCAACGTGACATGTTTGTAGTAAGACAGATCTTTGTGTTAACGTAAATAATTTTGGGTTTAAATTTAATTGTATTAGATGTTTTTTAAAATTGCACGATACTACACCAGTAGCAGACATCACAATATTGGTATAATATTAACTTTATTTTTTCCTTTTTAGTAGATATCACATTCTTAGATAGTGGAACAGCAACATCTATGATGACAATGCGTTTTTCAATTTTATTGATAATAACAATATCAGGTTTATTATGTTGAATTTCCTGTCAGTTAAAATTGTTCGGTCCCAGTACAAGAGACATGAGTTCTCTAGTACCTATTGATTCCGGAATATATTTATAATGTGGTCTAATTCCGTTAATTAATTCAGAATTGTTTGCTATTTGTTGGTGTAATATCTTGATTATGTCTCAAAAGATAGTCTGTTGCTGCCAAAATTGAGCAACCGGCAATAATATGTTTCACCGTTTCTTGTGGTACATGACATTTCCTACAATTATCCTCTATTATGTGTTTTTTTGATAATTTTGTAGCAATTACACCATCATGAATAGCAAAAATGAACCCTTCCGTTTCAGTATGCAAAGAATTGTCTGTAAGCCACGCTACTGATATTTGTTTATCAATTTCGAGAAATTCCAATGTATACTTTCCATGCAAAATTTTATTTTTCCAATTTAGTTCAAAATTTAATTTTGGTTCGTAATCAAAGTTTATTTTCTTAACATTCTTCTAGTTATTCTATCTAAATGATTTAAATCTGTATCAGACCACTTTAGAATCCAAAGGAATAGGGACAAAGTACGAACTGCCCAAATATTTATAGCCGCTATTGTATTTCTAGAATTTAGTTTTGATTTTGACAAAAGTTTAAGTTTTTCAATATATTTTTGTTTCATTCCTAAATATTTAATGCATGTTAGGTAGTAATTGTGGAATTTCATTAACTAAACTTTTTCGTTGTTTTTATTAAGTTGTCTAATTGACTTTCGGATCTACTCGTAGAATATAATTTTGAGTCGTCTATGTACAATAAATGTGTAATATTAGACGTTTGTGTAAAATTTAGATTGAAACCATTTATTATTATTATTATATAAATGTCATAAAATAACACGGCCGCGTTCAGGACGGCCACGATCATCTCGGCGATTAACGTCCCGGCGATGACCATCCCGGCACCGATTTCCCGGCGACAAGCCATCCCGGTAACAATGTACATCCCGGTTTTGGTTGTCTCGGCAGTTTGAACTGCACGATCAGGGGGATAGAAAACATTTAAGGCACGGTAAACGTATAAATCATATTCATGTTTATTATATTGAAACAATTCACCGGAATTAAATTTTCTTATTTGTTATTTTATAGGCAGAGATTTATTTTTTCTAGATATAATACAATCTCAATAGGAGACTACATTATCAAATTGAAATTATGCCATTTATAGGTAGGTAAAGTTTTGTGCGTAGGTAAATGGGTGAAACGCAATTTTCAAAAAATAGGTCCTTGGCACTGATGGCAATTGTGTACACAAACCGGCTTATTTGAGCTTCCTTACATATCTCGGTTTCCTATATTTTCGATGTTCGATACCTAATTTGACAACCGCTTCTAAATCATTATTCATATTTTTAAAAAACACAAGAAAAATAGAGTTTTACAGACGTCGTCACCGGGATAAGTCGTCGCTGGGTATAAATCGCCGGAATGGCCGATTCCGGGATAATAATGGTCGCCAGGAAAACGGTGCCGGGATGTACATCACCGAGATGTATCTACATCGCCGGTATGGGATGCACCACATTCAGGAATGTCAAAAGTGGAAGTAGACATTGGCAACATGTACCTTAAAAATCGATTTTTTCCGATCAGAGATTGTTGATCACATTGTCTAGAGGAAATATACTTTTTCCCGAGAATTTTTGGTGTAGTCAATTTTTGGTAAAAAGAGGAAGGTAATACACTGCCTTTTTTTGAACCCCGAAGAAAAAATTGTCTCAGATCGACCCGGAAAAAAAAAATTTCTTATAGAATGTGACCTGTAGAATCCATAATTTCAAACAGTTCCAAGATTGGGCTATGAGTTCAAAAGTTACAGCCCTTTGAATTTTTTTTTAGTCTCTAACTTTTGATTGAGAAGTCTGATCGAAAAAGTACAAATTGATTTGGATTCTCCCCACCCAAATTAATAAGAAAAAGTGTTTTCCCGAGAATTTTTGGTGTAGTCGATTTTTGGTAAAAAAGGAAGGTAATACACTGCCTTTTTTGAGCCCCGAAGAAAAAATTTTCCCAGATTGACCCGGAAAAAAACATTTTTTATAGAATGTGGCCTGTAGAATCCATAATTTCAAACAGTTCCAAGATTGGGCTATGAGTTCAAAAGTTACAGCCCTTTGAATTTTTTTTTAGTCTCTAACTTTTGATTGAGAAGTCTGATCGAAAAAGTACAAATTGATTTGGATTCTACGCACCCAAATTAATAAGAAAAAGTATTTTCCCGAGAATTTTTGGTGTAGTCAATTTTTGGTAAAAAAGGAAGTTATGTGTGTTATCAAGGATAGGGCTGGTAGGTGAACATCCTGTAGTAGGGGAGCTAACACGAAATACACTGCCTTTTTTTGAGCCCCGAAGAAAAAATTGTCTCAGATCGACCCGGAAAAAAATTTCTTATAGAATGTGACCTGTAGAATCCATAATTTCAAACAGTTCCAAGATTGGGCTACTAGTTCAAAAGTTACAGCCCTTTGAATTTTTTTCTAGTCTATAACTTTTGATCGAAAAAGTACAAATTGATTTGGATTCTACGCACCCAAATTAATAAGAAAAAGTGTTTTTTTATACGTACGTCAAATGTGACATTTCGCTGAGAATATAATGCATTGATCACATGACCCTCTTTTCTTCTACTCAATTGGTGAAAATTATAAAACAAATGACCAGTTATCATTTTTTTCACTACTAACGTCTGATGACATGGTTATTAACCTTTTTTCCACTTGTAAAGTAGGCTTTCTCGGCATTTGTTCAAAGTGGTTAATAATGTGGACATTATTAACTAGTAGTCAACAATGAGAACTGTCACGCTGTCACTTTTAGAAAACGCAACCCTAAATTTCGTTCAATAAACGTTTAGACAAGTTCTCTAAAATGAATAATTGCCACCATCCGCCATTTCCAGAGAAATTACATACCTAAAATTATCACATTTTGAAAAAATTCGAACGAAATTACTCTTTGAAAATATCTCAATGACAGAACAAAATACGGCCTGTTTGACTTGTACTTCTACGTACTTGATTGACATGTTAAATTAAGAAACAAAAAATTCTGTCCAACCGTTCACTTTCTTATCAATAAAATATGTTAATTTAGAGGATTTCAAGTGCTAGTAGTGAAAAAAATAGTATATATATACCACGGTAGAGAAGTCTATTATTGCCTTCGCACCTTACACCCCTCGGCGCAAGCGCCTCGAGACGTAATCTTGGTGCTCAGGCAATAATACTGTACTTCTCTACCTTGATATATAATGTACTATTATTTTATTTTATCTTTAAAACTTCAGAAAATTGAACGAGTTCAATTTTCAGAAAAGTTTTAAGTCGTGCTATTACCGATAATAATTGTACTACTAGTGATTTACACCCGATTATATTCAAACAGCGAAGTATCGTTTCGTTGCTAGGGGCAGAGAAGCGGAAAACAGGCAGAGAAATTTTATTATTTCTCTGCCTCCTTTCCACTTCTCTGCCTCTTTTGATTCCGTTTCAGTAAGCTAAAGGCTTGGTTATTTGCACATGTGTCAGGGTCCAGTAAAAACCTAAAAATTGAACTTCCTGTAATTCTTATACCTGCATCCGCTAGCCGTGATCAGAATCTGTGCCTTATTGAATAACTGTAATTACAGCTAATTAGCCTCACCGTTCAACCCGAGGAAAATTCATTTATTTTGACGCCATTCAATTTGACAGCGACTACCCTAGCGGTGTCTCCAAGCCCAGCACCGGCTCCGTTTCACCAGTTGCACTAACATAATATTTTTCTACTTAATTAAAGTCGTAAATTATTCCAAATTTCCTCTCTGGCCAGCCAGGTGGAGTTTCCCGAAGGCAGAACCCCGGTAGGCTTGCCTTTAAACATTCTAGAATAGGTAGGTACTTATTTTTGCGAGAAAAATCAAGTAAATTTAAATCCAAACCTAATGCTCTCGTTACGAAATCAATTTCGTAAACACAATTAGGTACTTTGCGTTTGGGGGATGGTAATTATAATGCCATAACGCTGTACTATTTGTTAAATCGCACTTGCAGCACACGCGAAAGTAAGAATAAATTTATACCCTTAGAAAGTGGAAGACAATAAAACCCCATCGACTGTTCTATAAGTGTAAAGCATTATGATGAAACTTCCGTAACGCTAACTCGGCATATGTTATATTGCTAAGGTCATGCTGAAAACCTTTATGGCCCATTTCAGGATCTACACGCACTTGCCTCCGAGTAATAAGAATAACGTCTTTCCAGCTTCAGCGTCCGTAAAACTTTACCACATTTTACGTCCATTACGGTTTTGCATGGAGCTTTTAATCATTGTTGTTGGTTTATTTTGAAAATTTATTATGCACCCATATATGTTAACTCGCGCAAAATTCGGACGCATAAATATTGTGCAAAAATTAGGAAGGTAATGTATTTATGAATACCTTCGTTTTGTCAGATTCATTGTTTTCGCCAAGATCCAATTTGCAAAATCTAATACGGCCAAAAATGGTGTTGTATCTTTATCATTTATTCATAAACACTTGGGGCCGCGCGCGAGCGTAGGGAAACGAGAACGTTTCTATTAAATTACACGTCGCACCGCTCCACCAATTATCAAAATTAAAACGGGCAGTTTTATATTCACTTTAACATTTTTCTATTAAAACTCGTATCAGCATAAATAGCTTTTGGGCATCGCGAAATTTACCCGAAGTAAACAAAATTTGAAAGTTAAAGGTGAACGTAAGTTGGTAATAAAAGTTTTCCAATTTTTATATACTTTGGATTAACCAGGCGTACATTTTTTTTATTATTTACGTGTAACTTTTTCGATCATTATCAAGGTACGCGAAAATTCAAAAACAGCCTGATTAACATTCAAAGAGACCCTCCTTGCAAAAAAATTATAATCAGTTTGAAACTCGGAATTTTCAACAAAAGACTGTATTTGTTAGTGAACGTTTACGTTAGAAATCCGATGCATTTAATGAACCTTTCCTATAGTATGAAGATTTACATAATAGCCGCTTCCCTGTGTATCAAGCAAACAAGAATGCTAGTATCGTGGAGTTGCGAAATCGCTTTGAAACCGCCCCAGAAAAACAGATAAATTCATTAAGGGTTGCGGTTAGTGTTCATAAAACGAATCTAATCAAGGTAAATAAAAAAAAACGGATTTCGCAAATTCCTACGCGTCGAGTTAACGATATAAATCTTTTGTTCGTTTACGGTTGACAGGTGGAGTAAGAAAGCTGCTAACGACGGAAGTCCTTAGGGATTTTCATTCTCGGCGAGAGGTCCCAGGATATGCAAGCCAACCCGACAATCTACGCGTGCAATTAACGAAATACAGTCACTTTATTTTCGTAATTTATCTACGTTCCTCAACCAAAGTACACTACTAACTGGATAGGATAAAGGAGTCTGAAAATCCCCTACGTGCAGAGAATTCAAGGTATTTACAGAACGCCCTCACAAATGCACCGTCATGGGAATCTTCTCCATTTCGAAATCAACGTTTCACTACTACCGCGCGTGGATATAGAGCAAATAAATGATTATTTAAATTAACACGGATACCTATTTGCAACAGACGAATGGCGTAAAATCTGCATCCGTTAATTTCATGAATGGAGGGATTATGGACACGGCGTCCCGCCGATTTTACCCTTCGTTATCCCTAAAAAGAGCGCCATTTCAACGCTTAAACAAAAAAAAACTGTTCTTCGCAAACAAATTTATTTGCAGAAAGCGAGTGTTTGGTAAACGGACGTGTCGGCATAGTACTTTATCACAAAATGCAATCAGTAAATCTGACAGAATGTGTACAGTTTATAAATTATTGTGTAGGTACATTAAACCTTCTCCATTTTAATAGAATAATCTCGGTGTCTTTTTTAGGGATTTTGAATGTTACAACTAAAATATGTTGGTATGACTATTTTGAATTGATTGATGAAATGAGTTGCGAGGAAGCGTTCGAAAGCATTTAGAAAGCTCTGGAGGCCAGACCCTTAAGGAATAATATAAGTTTTCGAGTTGCAAATTTCAAACACACATATAAAGGACTACTTTACAAATTTCGGGTTTTAAAGACAAAGCCTCAATTGACAGTTTCCTCCTTTCGGCAATAAAGCCATATTCCACATACCTTTGGGCTGCCAGTCCTACTCTTATACTTTTCCGATCTGTTTTTCTTTTATTTAATTATTAATAAAACAATTTAATTCTTATTCTGTGATTGATTTCCCGCTTGTTACTGGTACTGTCATGTGGATGAAAATTTCCTGACATAAAGTAGGCATGAAAATAAAGGTTTCATAACGATTTACTCTTTACGCTTACGCTTCTTACACAATAATACAAAACTGCCCTCTACCCTCTTCATTTCTACCTCAATTATTAAACTCTTTGAAATGCCATTACAAGCAATATTTCACTATATATAAATCCCAAAGTAAGTGAGATATAACTAACAAATTTTACAAATGATTTGGATCTCACCCCAAAACGGTAGGTATGTAAGTGCGATATACATGGATAGTATATTGGCCAGTAGCACGGTGGCATCGTGGCCAGTAGTCAGTTTTATTGGCTGTCTAAGTTTTTCGTGAATAAAGAAGAAGCATTTTGCCAGTTCGAGGCCGGAGTGTCGTTTGTTTACTAGAAGCTTTTTTGCCAAGTTCGAGACCGGAGTGCCGTTCGTTCTTTAGGAGCTTTTTGCCAGTCTCGAGGCCGAACCTCCATGCAGTATGTCTTGATCGCATAGAGTTTGGAGCCTAAGTTTTTGGTTCTGCTATTTAGAAGTCGTTTGCCTGTTTCCAGTGCCGCTTGTTAGAAGAAAATAAGAAGTTTATTTCCGCCCGTTTCGTGGTCGACTACGTTTTTGGTTTGAAGAAGAACGTTAATAAGCAATAAGCACAGCATTTTCTCGCTCTACATCGGGCATTGCAATTATTTCTTGAGTGTGACACGAAATTAAAAGGTCACAGCAGTATATACGCAGCGACCTCATAATTTGTTCTGGAAATTGATTTCGCATGTCTGCCCGGGCCTTGAATTAGATTCGGCTATCTTAATTAGGGCTACGTGATTAAAATTGCGAATTAAGCATTAAGTCATCTCCTATGTTAAATTTGCACAACATTCAGCGAGTGATAGTAGGTATATATTTTAGGAGGGTACTAGATAAACCATCTTAAAAAAGGTGTTAACTATCCAGTAATAATTAATCAAGTAGGCGTTATTCTGGTAGATTTTCATTCATTCGCATTTAAGCTACCGATGCGACTAGTCCGTGATTTATAGTAAGGTCTGGCTTACCACAGCAAGCAGTGTTGATTAAAATAGTCGATTTGTTCTGAGAGAGTTAATCCGGGGAAGTTTTAGAAGAGATTCGGTCGGGAATTACCAAGAAGTAATCACGTAGTTTGTTTGCGAAATAATTTCGTTCTAATTTGGCCAGAGTGAATGATGCCGTTTCTTTTCGGGCACCAAAAAACCAAATTGTAATTGCGGGTATTTTTCTTGAAACGGAAATTCAAACGCGAGTTTTGTGCGGTTACAGATGAATGAACTAACATCCAAAAGTGAATTAATTATAAAGTGGCAATTTTTTATTCTTGCTAAAAACAAGGTTTATTGTATAAAGAAAAGACGATAAAATACTTGAGCTGTTGGGTAGGAGAATTGCGGTCGTAAAAAAATTATTACCGTAACCAATGAAGGACAAATCAATTAAATGTGCCAGTGTTGTATTTTTTGCCACTACCAGGAGGCTATTGTTTACGTTCAGTGCTAAGTTATTACGGCGCGTATGTAACAATAACAAAAAAAGGGGTTGAACTTAGTTATCGGAATTCGTAATCATAAAATTGTTATAATTGCCCGCAGCTGAAAAAACAGGGTGTAAAATCCTGTAGTGGTAATAACTTTTATGAAACTCGTTAATAACAAACCGTCCTTCAATATTGAATTCAGGGTGTAGCAAGGTGCTTATTAACGAGCGACCCAGTTCGTTTATGATTTTGGACTTTCTGTTCGTCCGTCCGTCCGTTTGTGTAGCTGAAGATGTTAACTCGCGAACGGTTTCGAATTTTCCAATTCTGTTTTCAGTAATAGACAATAGACTCAAGACTAACTGATTACATTTTGGGCACTTGAACTTTCCGTCCGTCCGTCTGTTGTCTGTATGACCTGTGACATATTAGTTTGAAACAGTTTATTGTACTTATACATTACTCTTAAAACGAAGATCCCCTTGATGGACACAATGTATGTCCTGCTTTTGCTCAAGGATCTCAGACTAACGCGATTTTCGCTCTTCTTTATTATTACCACGATATCTTCTGAAGCTCGATGGACTATTTCGCGCCGTCGCGTCGTGACACTAGTTCATAACCTGTTCTCAAGATCCGCCCGCATTCTTTTGCCGCTCACCCTAATGCTTTGGTGGTGAAATCTTAACCCTCCAGCTTTGCGACTACACACATAATCTGTGTTCGTGCATACGAACTCTACTGCCCCGCAGCTAGCCTCAGAAAACCTCTCTCTGCTTCATCCCTACTTTTTCAATTTTTACAACCACGCCTTCAAAATGGCATCTAATCGATTTTAGCGATCATCTTTACTCGTTCAACCAATAAACTTCATCCCTACTGACTAATCCCATGCTTTGAAAAGCCATTAGATAAAAACCTCAGGAATTAAAAAAAAACATGAATCAACGGTTCTCAGAATCCTTAAAAATCTGATAACGAACAAATCTGAATCAGCAGTTGGATCATTTAAAAGCCATTCATTTTACCTAATCTAATAAAAATAGTGCGTACACCCATGTCCTAATTACAAATTTAAAAAATGGGGGTTTACAGTGTAGTTGAATTCCGCAGTTCTAATTTAATAAGCGTGTACCTGAAACCATAAAACATTTTTTTGGACAGTAAAAGTTTATTTAAAAATAGAGGCTGATTAGCAAAAAATAATGAACATGTGCGGTTTTAAAGGTTTATTCAAAACGATATGATTGTGGCGGGCTCTGTGACGTAATAAGCCCGACCAATCAGCTCCTAGAACCATTCAGATGACATAACGACTTGGCAATATTGCAAGAGAATGGCATTTATAACTTGCGTCATCTGTCACAGGAACTTGTCACTTTCGTGCTAGATGCAGTTAAACATCCCTCTCAAAACGTCAAATGTGACAAACGTCAGACCCTCGGGTAAGGTTGCCAGCTCACTTCTAAGTGATTGGTTGTAGGTTTGTGACGTATTTAGTCTGAAGCGTTTAAAATTAGGACTAAAAACACAGCTTTTCAATAATTTATTTTGGGTTTATTTTACTCGCAAATAAAAATTGAGGACACACGGGTTTTTTTATTTTTAATGTACTTTGTAGATCAGAAATAAAAAATGAAGGCGGGATGAGCCCATTGTTGAGAAAAAATTCATTGAAATGAACCCCATGAAAAGATTCTCGCTAATTATGTATTTATTTGTTGTAGGGCATTGGAACATTCATTTTCATTCGCACAGATTTGAATTAGACTGGTCATTTAACCTATTAATGTGTAAGTTACCAAAAACGTATTTACATAGTTTCAACTTTGAAAAATTGATCATATTCGTATTTGGTTTTCTCTTTTTTATAATTATTGCTCGGTACGCCTTTTTTTTCCTCTAATTACTATAATGAGATTGTTCGCCGAGTCCTCATCACTCTTTGTGATAAGCACAAGCATTGTATATGTATACATTCAACCCTGTGATGTATCACAAACGTTTAACTTATACTTATTGCAGGGTATCTGTCAAAAACGTCATTTTGCCTATACTAAATAACGCGCAATAAGCTTTTAGGAAACGTATAGGTAATTAGTAGAATTTACTTACATGAGCACAATTCCAACATTTATTTATTTTTATTTATTTATTGACTTATTTATTTATTATCCCTCTCTTTTTCTGGGCCCTCGAGAGGCTTGCGCCCAATTACAGGGTGACCCGCATGATGCTTTTTAGAGGTGTCTCTGCAGAAGGTCTTAAGTTGTGTATTTAACTTACAAATTAGGAAAACTGCAGGAAAACCTAATTCGGAGTAGCCGGCAGAATGCTCGAAACTGGTCTAAGGTAGCTCCCATCTCTGCAACAGATGAAAAATTCACCTCAACCCAGGTTCGAACGCCCGACCTCCGGATTTATAGCCCAACGCTCTACCATTGAAATGCTAAGTCGGTCATTATTTAATGTAACACGAACAACAAAAATATAAACATTTAAAACATTAAACTTTATGTGGTGGAAGCAAAGGGGGTGAAGGACACACCTGAATAACTTCCTTTTGACGATGACGTTTAATTGTTGCTGGAAGCGGCGATATTGGATCTGACACTGTATGACCATTTAGGAGTTTCCTCAGTAGGCTGCGTTGTTGCCTTTTCTTTTTATTCGGGTTCTTGGTGAATAAGACATGAAGATCAGGTTTTTTTAATTGTAAGAACTGTCTCGCTATTTATTTGCTGACAACCCTCACGTTACATGCAGTAGTAACTCAGATGCAGACGATCCTATGCTATGGGTCAACGATAGGACTTGGGGGACACCTATGACTTGGATAGTCTTATTGGCTGTGCTGTTTTTTGGTGACTAATTCGTAGAACAGCCGATAGCAGTGTTGCTTTGATCCATGCGCAACTGCCAGTTTCCTTATAAATGTGCCCTCATCTCAGATAGATAATGCCAGTACGGCAAATGGTTACTAACATCATGTTGGATAAAAGCGGGAAGTTCACCCTTTTATAATCGCATAGTATTTTTATAATGCCATCTTTTATATCTACTAACTCTAAATTAGACACTGGCGATTAGCTTGTAGTAACATTTGGTACATATAATGAATTAATTAACGAAATGCGGAGATCATCTGTTCCACCCCGTTGGGGTATAGCGACGTGACTGCTGAATGTATAAAAGACGAACCTCCGAGATGTTCAACAACCTTTTTTGTAACCTACCGATAAGATTCGGTAAACAAAAAGTTCATCAATATCGTCGAAGTCAGATAAACGCGCCTCGAATAGAAAATCGCCAAGCAATCTGCAAAATTTACGATTCAAGTAAGGTTTTCAGAAATATCTTTGAGAGTATTGTCATAACGTAAACGCCAATGTCCCCATTTTAATGAACCAGATAACGCTGGATACATAAAACGTAATAATGAAATCACGCGGTAATTTGACTGGATTACGTTAAGCCATAGCTATTATAAAATCATTGGCGGCTTATTAAGTTATTACGAAGGGTAGAAGTTCAATTTCTATAGTACATATTTGGCTTGATGGGCTCTATGAGCAGTAGCGATTTAGAAGGTCCCAAGGGAGGAATTGAGACAAGTAGGTCAATTCTAAACTAGAACTTCGTGAAATACATTTAAATGTTACAACGTTGAATCAATGAGATGCTGTAACAAACCGGCTCGTTTAAAATTGGCTTTACAGCCGCGCCCTTTACCTTGCGGAATTAATGAAATACTTTTATATTAGGATGTAATTGAAAATTTGGAGGAGGCAGTAAAAGGACAAAGAAAGGTACAAATTAATCTTGTATATACAGATATGAATTTAAGGGATGAGAGGAAGCGGAATATGGTTGTACGCTCGGTATTTTATTATTCATTCTCCTGCCCTCTCAAATCGAGAACAATTTGTTAGCGAGGCCCTCACACACAAAACATATTTCACTAGCATGGAGAAATGAAAAAAGAGTTCAAATCATTTTTAGCTCTTAAGAAATATACGGGGTTTATATTTTTATGTTTTTCGTTTGTCTGCGCCATTTGTGTCACTTTGAGTTCTTCGTATATGCATCGCTTTGAGTGAGAAGCCGTTGGTTCCTGTTATAAAATTTGCCTAGCTTTAACTCCGGCAATTACTGACACCCCTACGCGCTTTATTTACCTTCAATTTGTACACAGTTTTTAGTTTAGTTTCATATTTAACAAAGTAAATACCGTAAATAAATTTGTGTTACGTTCAAATTCAATGTCTATTGTAAACATTTACGGACAGTGCGGTGTTCATTAATTTAAAGTAAACAGTACAATATTTATGATTCCATGCAAAGTGTACTTAAGATGAACGATTTGCATATACCCTGACACATACTGCAAACAATTCCATACGGAAAAATGTATACTTATAATTACGCAGTAAACCGTTATGTAAACAAGCTTTGGTAAAACAAAAGTACTCAAACCGATACAAGGGCGGCATTTTGTAATAAAGGCGGCAAAGTGCGTGTACCCTTCGTAGGTAATAAATATACCGTCAATGAACACCTCTTTCTAAATGTGAAAAGTAGAAATATTATGAGATCCACTATTTCTAGAAAGGGTTTCTGGTATTCTCTCGATAGTATCCACTGGTGTTCCCAAATATTTTCTGTGTTCTGTGGTAGTCCTATTGTGTAAAGAGAAAGCGAGTTAACCTCCTGCTAGGTGGCTCGGTACTAGTTTGCTAATGGTTTAAAGGGGACGCAGATTGGAGAAATTTGGTTGGTTCCGTTTTTAGCTTAATATAGATAGCGAAGCGCAAAGAGGAAAGCAAAGGGGTAGCGACTGCGAAAGCATAAAGATAGTCCGAGCGATTTTTGCAAAGTAAATAATTAGCGGTCGAGTGGGTACAGCTTTGGTGTGAAATTCGAGTAAACAATTTCGTTGTTAAACATGTAGTTTTTTTTTACTTTTCAATTATAAATATCCGACGTTGTAATTAATCGGTTAACAAATGGCGCTTTAATTCATGCAGAAGGAGCAACCGTTTAAGCATGAAAATAATCGTGTAAATGAAATTGCAGTACGCTTTCTGAAACAGCGCATTTACGAGCATATTAGCCTAGATCTTTGACCTAAATAATACTGCAATCGTTGATTGGATGAAGTGGAGCCTATTTAATCGGGGTCGAACTGCATTCTTTTCCAAATGTAACACCGTTTGGAGTTTGTCCATGTCTTATAAAGAAGCTGCAATTGTGAAGAACGCTGACCTAGGGTAATGTATTTATCACGCAGGAACCTCAGGCAGGATATCTACGATATTTAAAAAATACTACGGGCTAGAGGTAATGTAAACTTTTTTTTGTATTTCTTACCGGTTCTTTACAGTGATGTGTAAAAAATTTCAAAAACGCGTAACGCATACTGCTTCTGATTTGTTACTCGTACTATTTTATACGCGAGTGTACTTATGACCCTACTCCAATTCAGACCCACAAACGCGGGTGCTTCGAAATGGTCATTATTAATAAAAATCAAAATTAGGGGTATCCTTCCAAAACTCAACAAATTTCTTCCAAATTGTAGATACTGCGTTTCATTCATACATCAATTGGTTGAAAAGCGGTGACATACATCCCGACTGAAAAATTACATGACATCATGATGTAAAGCCTAATGAATTTTGTTCTTCAGTTTTAGTGAAATCTCAATATAATGAATGCTTGAAAACATATAACTTTGATCCTGATTTCTGGTTGAACACATTTTTTTATTCATTGACTAATTTTAATTAAGATTTAATTATAAGGCTTCGCTTAGTTTGAAAGGTCTTCCAGAATCTGATTGTTAACAAAATTGCCAAAGGAGATTAAAAACTTTTATATGAGTAACGATTTTTCTTAACACTCTGTTTTAAAATATATACCACGTTGATTTAAATACTGTGTCAGCGTTTGCATTTTTCAAAGGACAGTGCAAAGATCCATCAACGGTACCTAATTGATTTCTCTCTCAGCGATTTGGTCTCCAGAGTGCACTTTATAAATACTATGGAGCATTAAAATGACAAACATTCTTTATTTGCACCTGCATAGCGCACCCCTATACAATGTATTTCCCTACTTGTCGATATATCATCAGGTAAATCACTCCATTGCGTCCTATCTGCGCTTTTCTGCATTCACTTTGTTCTCGACGGAATTGAACAGAAATTCGCGTTCAGCTGCAAATTGCGAAATGCACTACGGCATACAACAATTCTTTATTAATAAATTAAGTAATCTTGTTTCAGGAGCGTCTACGCCAATAAAACATTTATCCATTAGAAGTCTTCTACCCGACACGGAGCAGTTCATGACGTACGAAGGTTCGACGACGCATCCTGGCTGTTGGGAAACTACCGTGTGGATTATACTTAATAAACCTATTTATATTACCAAGCATGAGGTAGGTACGTTTTTTACGTGTTTACTACTTTAATTATTCCAACCCGGGCGTTCGCGTAAATTTAAAACGTTTCCGCTTTCACAGCGGAACAAACGTGAAATTAGTTAATGCACCCTAACTGATAAACTGAGAGCATTAGCTTTATTCCTCTCTTGTACTTAATGACATAACTAATTTCACGACACAAAATGACAACCTAGATCTCTATTAAAAACTATTACAAAGTCCTGGGGTAACTCAAACAATACGTTCTGGAAAAAGTGTTTGCTCAAGTTTCTCGTATTTATATTTGGAACAGTTTCAAAGAAATTAAGAATCCGTAGGGGATATTCTGTGGAACGTATAGGTAGGTATATTGATGATGTGGGTACTAAATTAAAGTACCTACTTTTACGGACAATTCAGGTTGGTTTACATGCCATTATTCCGTCAAAATCTATCTACAAATAAAAATGTTGACATATTTTTATCATAATTTAGGTATGTTAGGATCAAACCAAGATTTAGCTTACGCTTGCCGAATACAAAAAGCACAAATCCAATATTTTGAAAGTGTAGTAGTAGTTATGGTACTGCCTCGCAGAGAAGGTTGCTACAATAACCCAAACTAAAAGTGTGTGATGTGGAATTTTAAAATATAGTGAGTGAAGAATAAAATTTGAATGTTTTGGGGTCAATAAAGTGTCATAAAAACTACATTTTAGATGGTTTCAAGTTTTATACACTGCGGAGTTTTTTTAGGGACCGATAACCCCAAAATATTCAAAAATTCAACACCTGTCGTCTGTCGGGTTGCTCCTTATTTAATAATTAATAGTTACTTATCATACAAAACCATAAAGGAATGTATATTAGTTTCCCTTTATCGACGCGTATAATACACAATTTTATTTTTGAGTGATCACTTGTTCTCATACTGTTATAGAGAGATTCATTCAAACCTATTAAAATGTCAATTTAGCATCTGCTTTAAAATAAAGAAATCTTATGTGTTTCTTTTCCACTTACCTAAGATGAATCTCGATAGAGGCTTCAGTTTCAAAATTTTTGTTATCAGTCCCGGGATCAGTCCCTAAAGGTGTATGAACGAGTAGTTTTTATGACTTTTTCTTGATCTCGGCACTTTTAGATTTTTTTCTTCACTCGTTTGAAACTTATAGCCCCGTCTCGAGTTTTTTAGGAAACCCTGTATGGCACGCTCTATTCGAGGGATTTGTGAAAACTCGCGAAGACCTTTAAAAACTAGAATCCGTCAAGAGTTGCCAAGAAACCTCACGAGTTTCAAGAGTCGTCAAAAATTGTTTTGTTTTGTAGTGCTACTTTAAAGCTTTTAGGAGCGTGTAGTCATTATATCAGTTCTCTTTAACAGCTTTTAAAAATGTATAAAGGTCTTTAGAAACTTTATGGGCGTTTAAAAACTTTTTTGTCATGTATATAAGAGTCATTTCTCCACTGAGATTTTAATGTTCTGAATAACGGGTTATAGCAGCTTTCAGAGACTATAACATGGCTCATGGGCTTTCGAGAACCCTTAAAGAGTTTTTAATAACCTTTAAAGGTATGTGATGGTATGTAATATACCAATCTTGAAGAGACCTTAAAACCTCTAAGAGTATTGAAAGCTCTTTAGGGGTCTTGAAAAGCATTTTAAACTCATAAACAGATTCTAGGACCATCTAAAAGCCTCTAATCTAAAGAAATTTAGATTAAATTCGTTTAAAAGAGACTCCCAGAGGCCTTGAAATTGACTTTTACGGCTAAGATTTTTGAAAATCTTTTAAATTCTTTACCAACCCTTACCAATACCACTTAAGTGATTTAAAAAATTTCAAGGGTTTCAAGGGTATTTTATTAATCTTTCAAGTCTTTAAGAATTTTCGAAAAATCTCACTTAGAGGTAACAATTTGAAAACGATTAAGACCATTAATGGGTTTTGAGTGCTTAAGAGTCTTCCAAAAAGTTCTTAAGAGTGGTTTAGATTTAATGTATGTGGTTTTAATAGATTTTTTCGTCGACCTCTCGATAACAATATAAATTACTCCTTAGTGACGAGTACAATGATGAAGCTTATTAATCGTTAGAGTAGGTATTGGGTCGCTTGTGCGTGGGAAAATTCTGGGGACCGTGGGAACTTTTTTTTCCTTTGATGTATGCCGCCCACGAGGTGGCCCTAGACCGTGGGAATTTTTCCTTTGATATATGCCACCTGTGTGGGCGTGGTCCTAGACCGAGGGAACTTTTTCCTTTGATGTATACCGCCTACGTGGGTGGCCCTAGACCGTGGAAATTTTTATTTCCTTTGATATTCTGTCACCTACCTGGACGGTCCTCTACTTCTCTAACCTGACCGTTTAAGGAGAGGTCCTAAGCTTCTACCACGGTATCTATGATGTACGTCATGCGATTGTTATGGCTTTATGAGAATTTGACGTTCACCTATAACGGGCCCTCCGTCGGCGATTAACTGAGGAAGTACGGGCGTATTTCGTACGAGTTAAGAGCTCTCTAGTAGGAGTGGGGCGTCAAACAGACACTGCGCCTGGATTAATTCTGAAAAACGTTTTTCTTGTCCTGGGGTTCGAACCTGGGTTGCCCGATTAAGAGGCGAGTATCAAATGCAGGCGGCCACTAGAGCATTGTTATATGTGTGTTAATTATAATATTTAAGACAAGAACAATTCTTTGGTACATACCGATTTTGATTTATATGTACAAATCTCGAGTACACGGTCATTTACGAAAACCTCAATAACATGAAAGCTTTGGAGATTTATTATTATACTTTTGTTACAAAATTTGTTACGTATGGTGATTACATTACATAGGTATTTTACAAAATATGAGTAGCGTAAAAGTGATCACAAGTCGTTACTTATTGTGACATTATCTACCCTAAGTTTTTAAACCCATACGGGTGTGAAGAACAAGAACCGGCAGGGATAAATTACCTGTGTTATTAATAGAATGTAATAAAGCAAAAGTTATGTGTTCTCAGTTACTTCATTGTAGAAAAAAGCATGCTTTAAGAAAAGTTAAATTTGGCTGCAAGTAATAATTTGATGTTCTAATTATTTTGAAAAAATAGCGAATACATGTATACCTACACAAAAATTAGGTACTAAGCGTAGAAAGATTACGTACTAATCGGTAACCTTTTACACTTGTGCAAAATCGCTTTTCTAGAATTTATATGTTCTATAAATAGCCTCCCGCGCAAGGAATGTTAGGAAATGTGATTCATATTTACTACGATATTATAGTACCGTAATTTTAAGAAAATAGGTCTTTTTAATTAAAACTAAAATCGAATTAGTTGATATCCGTGAAGTCGTCGAAGTGGGTCTTGCCCCTACAGATTGCATGTGTCGAGAGACACCTTTTCCAAAAAATAAAAAGGACCAAGTTGGCGTTTCTATAAATGCAATTTTCTCCTCTACACAACGAATGACATTAAAGGTGCAAACTATATTAGTTACATAGGCAAAAACAGCTTTATTGCATCTAAAGGCGTTAAAACGTGTTTTTTCAAAATAACTCCTAAACGGCACGAGATATCGAAAAAATAAATCGAAAATCACCCCCGCACCCTCCTAGATCGAATTTTACCGAGTAGAACATGATTTGAGAACAAAAATTCCAAAATTTCGGAAAATTGCCGAGACGATTTTGTAGGTGTTTAAGGTGGAAATGTGTTACTTATTATATTAGTTATTATAATAAAACGATTGTATTAACAAAACTCGGGTACAAGAAGTTGCCGAAAGCTTATTCATACACAGCATCGATTGTATGTGTCGAGGAATACATCTTTTCGAAAAAAGGACCTAAGTCTCCTTATCTAAAATGCAACTTTCTACCTCGACACACCCAATGGCATTAAAGGTGAGAAGCTATATTACTTACATCGAAAAAACAGCTTTATTGCATCTAAAAGCAATTAAAACGCGTTTTTTCAAAATAGCTCCTAAACGGCGCGAGATATCGAGAAAATAAATCGAAAATCACCCCGCACTCCCCCAGGTCGAATTTTACCGATTAGAACATGATTTGAGAAAAAAAATTCCAAAATTTCGGAAAATTGCCGAGACGGTTTTGTAGGTGTTTAACGTGGAAGTGTGTTACTTAGTATAATAAAAACGATCTTATTAACGAACTGTACTGTCAAATATGGCTTTTTGGGAATAACTCTTTTGAGATCGAAAAAGTGAATTGGAAATCATCCGCGTAATCACACTTCCATGGATCTCGACGAAAAGAACACAAATGGGGCTGTAATCATTTCGCTAAATAATTGATAGGTCTTACGCGGTTTATAAAAGGGATCTTTTGTACAAATAGTTTAAGTTAATATCGTGTCCTGAAATTACATTAGGCCTCGAAACACTATTTTCAAAATAACTTTATAAGTTATTAATAGAAATATGGAAAAAGAAAGTCAGTTTCGCCTTGTACTACTCTCTTGGTCTAATTTCGGAGAAACGCGTAACAAATTGACGAAATGGTTATTTGCGCAGTCATACTGGTAATCACCACAGATTACAGCTTATATCGTTAAAATAAGACAATTGTTTTCAACTTAGGCCGAAACAGAGGGATTTTTAAAAATAATGTCCGAATGGCTTAAGATATTAGAAAACAATTGAAAGTATACCTTCTACGTAAAGAGCGCACTGTATTTGTATAGTTAAATGCTCATAATTTTTCTGAAAAAGCGGCCATTCTGACGATTTTGTACAGAAAACAGACACAAATTGCAAATTATTTCTGCAAAATTTGGATAGAAGTTCGAATTTTTCTGTTTGCGGTCCGTGCAAAGTTGATATCCCCAAGCCTTCACGAGCGCTTCGATCATAGTGTGAGTGAAACTTGTTCGCGAAGCAGTTCTCCAGTTTGTTATTCTCTGTGCGGTGAGAGTATTTGAAGTTGTGATTATGGAAAATTTTGTTATAATAAGAGATGTGACTCGTAATGTGCGTCGCTTTAATTTAAGCGGTCGCATTATGGAGTTTAAAATAAAACCTGTACCAAACAATTTGGATCCAGTGCAGTGGATAAAAAACGCCATCATACAACTTATTCATAAGGCGGTAGAGGCTCTATCACCCCACGATATGGTTGGTTTCTCCTTCTGTTCCAAAGACTTTAAAAATGGTGAGGGGTGGTTGCGGTTCAAGCCGGTTAAAGAGGTGGCGATTGACGATGTTTGGAATACTATAACGTCTATCTATCAGTCCAACAGTAGCGGTCTAAGTACCGAAACGTTTTGTTTTCGAGTTACATCTGTACGCTTACCATCCGGTTTGGGTAGATCTCGAAAGTATAATAATTATAAAGAAGAATGCAGAGCAAGGAGGGGCATCGTGTTAATTAAGAATAGTGATAATTTGTGTTTACCGCGGGCGATCGTTGTTGCTATGGCTTATGTGGATCATGACGTCGATTATCACAAGATTAGGACTAACAGAGGTAAAATACAGGACCAAAAAGCTATGAACTTATTAGAAGAAACCAAAATTACAATAGCCGATTGTGGAGCGGGTATACCCGAATTACAGCGATTTCAAAACCACCTTTCGGGTTACAAACTAACCGTCTATCTATACGGAAGAAAAGGACGCGATGTGATGTTCGAGGGTGATAGTGCGGGAAAACACCTGAATTTAATGTATCACGAAGGACACTACAACGTGATAACATCTTTAACCGCAGCCTTCGCTTGTATTTATTATTGTCAAGAATGTCACGTACCGTACAATAATAAAACGGACCATCGATGTGGGGGAACGTGTGCGGCGTGCCAGCAAAGTCCAGCATGTTCTAAAGGGGAAGAAGTTTGCATTAATTGTAAAGAGTGCAAAAGAGCGTTTCGGGGTCAAAGGTGTTTTGACAATCACAAGATACATAATATTGTACCCAAATTAGTCGTTGTGAAAATTGCTTTGCCATATATCGTAATGCTAGGAAACACACTTGTGAAGAAGTATTTTGTAAGACGTGTAACAATTATGTGGAAAGAGACCATTTATGCTATATGCCGACAGATAAAGGTACTCCGAAAATGGTCGACACAGTTTTTGTGTTCTACGATTTAGAAACAATGCAAGAGGAAAAATTGGAAGACGGGTCTCTCTTACATCAACCAAATCTATGTGTGTTTGTACAGTGTTGTGATACATGCATAAATGAGGAAAAACTTTATTTTTGTCAAAAGTGTGGCTTTCGGCAAAAAATACTGACTGATGACGTAATATCAACATTTATGGGACACATTTTGAATTTAAGAAAAAGATTCAAGCACGTTATCGTTTTGGCCCATAACGGTGGAGGTTTCGATCACCAGTTTATATTAAATTATATCTTAACCCAAACGGATCTTACACCTGAACTAATAATGAGAGGAACAAAATTAGTCTCAATGTTTCTAAATAATGTAAGATTTTTAGATTCACTAAATTACTTCTCGATGGCTCTTAGTAAACTACCTAAGGTGTTCGATCTAACAGAGCTAAAGAAAGGTTATTTTCCGCACTTGTTTAACACATCGGGGAACCAAAACTATATAGGACCAATGCCTCCAATAGAGGCTTTCGACCCTGATAATCTTAAATTCAACGAAAGGGAGGCCTTATTGGCTTGGCATGCCGGAAAAGTGACAGAAAACTACGTATTTGACTTTAGGAAAGAATTTATAGATTACTGCATATCCGACGTTGATATATTGGCACAGTCGTGTCTGAAATTTAGACAGTTGATGATAAAGGAAGGGAACGTATGCCCTTTTACCGAAAGCGTCACGTTACCGGGAGCGTGTAACAAAATATTTCGGCGTTCGTTTTTAAAGCAAAATACCATCGGCATCATTCCAAAGGGGGACTGTGAACATAGTGACGATGGGCGGTCGTTAACAGGTACCTGGGTAATCGATGAAGTGAAAAAAGCTATTGAAAAAGGTTACAAAGTATTGGAAACGTATGAAATATGGCAGTACGCAACTGATCAGTACGATAAACGTAGTAAAACCGGTGGGTTATTTAATGAATATATCAACAAATTTTTGGGTATTAAACAGCAAAGTTCTGGGTGGCCATCAGGTTGCGATACTCCTGAGAAGAAGGATAAATATGTTAATGATTACTTTGAGACGGAAGGTGTTACGCTTGACCCGAATAAAATAGAAAAAAATCCAGGTTTGAGACAATTAGGGAAGGCTGTAATTACATCGTTTTGGGGTAAACTCGGTCAACGCGAGAACCAAAGTAAAACCACCATAGTTAAGCAACCTGGGGAGTTTTATAGTATGATGACCAATCCTTCAATGGATATCAATTCTGTTTTACCAGTTAATGAAGACACGCTACTAGTAAACTGGGAATTTAAAGAAGAGACGTATAATCCCTTATCGACTGTAAATGTCGTTCTTGCCGCTTACACTACGGCCCATGCTCGCTTAAAGCTATACGAGTATTTGGAGAGGTTGGAAGAAAGAGTTCTCTATTATGATACGGATTCGATAATCTACGTATCAGCTCCCGGGCAGTACGAACCACCCTTAGGGCAGTATTTGGGCGAGTTGACTGACGAGTTAGAAGAAGAAGGTGTCGGAAGTTACATTAAGGAGTTTGTATCAGGTGGTCCAAAGAATTATGCCTACAAGGCGTGGTCCAGTTCTAAACAATGCGATGTAACTGTATGTAAAGTCAAAGGGATATCTTTAACATACAAAACCTCACAACTAATTAATTTCGACAAAATAAGAGATATGGTCCTAGAAAAAGAAGAAACGGAACCTATTCTCGTATCATCTAAACTTATAACCCGAACGGCGGAACACAATGTACTAACAATGAACACCTCTAAACTGTACCGGCTAAACTCTACAAAGAGATGTTTCTCATCCATAGATGGTTCTTCCCGTCCATACGGATTTAAGAAGCTTAGGTTAAGTGAACATTGAAAAAATTATAAATTTACAAATGTATTACTTATTTGTAAAGTGTATGATACAGTAATTTTTTATAAGGTATAATTTTATTACCAGACTATAAGTTAAGCAGAACCTATTGTAAATAGCAAACTATTGACTATCGTGCGAAAATGTAACTTGATGTTAAATAAACTTATTTTCCCATATATCGTTGTCTTTTCTTTTTCTACTCTAAATTATGAAGTGAAGAGACCTTTTTTGTTTAAACTCTTTCCTGCGAAATACTTAACGTTGTTAGGTACCCGAGTAATGATCTAAACGGACAACTTACAATCAACATCTTAAAGCACAGTGGCGTATTGGTTGATAGAGACACTTCGCATAATCACAAAGGGGTCTGCATAAAGAGGTATGATTGTTTGGAGTTACACGTCGGTCAGTGCATTTTAATCCTCTACCTAACCTAGCGACGATAAAGAACCTTTTCGCTGTTTGACAATTTGACATTAATATTAAGGCTATTAAAACTTTGTCCGACTGAAAAATAAAACAACCTATACCGAGTTTAACATAGATTATGAGTATAAAGTTTGGTCATTATCGAGGAAAGCATCTCATAAATAGGAATTTCATAGGGCTTCGACTGACGACTATGAAGTACTCCGTATATTGATTTTTAACGTAGAAAAAATTCCGAGCATAATGAATTGTTTCACGATTTACATATTAGATAGAATTGTTGTCTTCACTGTGAAGACCGTAGATCGCAGGCTGGATAGGATTTTCGATAGTAAAACAGTTTCATTTAGACAGATTCCTTTTAGTACAGAGCCACTAGGTTGTGTTGTTTTGAGCATGCGCACTGGAATATATTTACACATAACGAAAACGTTCAAGACACAACGCTCACGGTGGAAATTTTGTGTGTGGGTATTTTATTTTAGCCATTGTTGTACCTACCATCTGCACGTGCTCAGTAGGCTGCTTAATGCTATTGATATTTAAAGTGACCTGGCGCATGCTGGTGATCACTTTACATGGTACTTTGACCAGGATTGCGAGGTCATACTTCAGCAGATGGTCCGGGGTGTAGAGCGATCCCAACGTGAACGCGAACCCAAACGTAAACGTGGACCCGAACGTGAACGTGAACCCAACGCGAACGTGACCCCAAACGTCACGTGAACGCGAACCCCAACGCGAACGTGAACGAGTTCATGTGTTTTGTTTAGTGAAGTCAATACAAAAGGTCCGTTATAGGTTAGGTTGGAATAGGCGCGCCCATTCCAACCTAACCTATAACGGACCTTTTGTATTGACTTCACTAAACAAAACACATGAACTCGTTCACGTTCGCGTTGGGGTTCGCGTTCACGTGACGTTTGGGGTCACGTTCGCGTTGGGTTCACGTTCACGTTCGGGTCCACGTTTACGTTTGGGTTCGCGTTCACGTTGGGATCGCTCTACACCCCGGACCATCTGCTGAAGTATGACCTCGCAATCCTGGTCAAAGTACCATGTAAAGTGATCACCAGCATGCGCCAGGTCACTTTAAATATCAATAGCATTAAGCAGCCTACTGAGCACGTGCAGATGGTAGGTACAACAATGGCTAAAATAAAATACCCACACACAAAATTTCCACCGTGAGCGTTGTGTCTTGAACGTTTTCGTTATGTGTAAATATATTCCAGTGCGCATGCTCAAAACAACACAACCTAGTGGCTCTGTACTAAAAGGAATCTGTCTAAATGAAACTGTTTTACTATCGAAAATCCTATCCAGCCTGCGATCTACGGTCTTCACAGTGAAGACAACAATTCTATCTAATATGTAAATCGTGAAACAATTCATTATGCTCGGAATTTTTTCTACGTTAAAAATCAATATACGGAGTACTTCATAGTCGTCAGTCGAAGCCCTATGAAATTCCTATTTATGAGATGCTTTCCTCGATAATGACCAAACTTTATACTCATAATCTATGTTAAACTCGGTATAGGTTGTTTTATTTTTCAGTCGGACAAAGTTTTAATAGCCTTAATATTAATGTCAAATTGTCAAACAGCGAAAAGGTTCTTTATCGTCGCTAGGTTAGGTAGAGGATTAAAATGCACTGACCGACGTGTAACTCCAAACAATCATACCTCTTTATGCAGACCCCTTTGTGATTATGTGAAGTGTCTCTATCAACCAATACGCCACTGTGCTTTAAGATGTTGATTGTAAGTTGTCCGTTTAGATCATTACTCGGGTACCTAACAACGTTAAGTATTTCGCAGGAAAGAGTTAAAACAAAAAAAGGTCTCTTCACTTCATAATTTAGAGTAGAAAAAGAAAAGACAACGATATATGGGAAAATAAGTTTATTTAACATCAAGTTACATTTTCGCGCGATAATCAATAGTTTGCTATTTACAATAGGTTCTGCTTAACTTATAGTCTGGTAATAAAATTATACCTTATAAAAAATTACTGTATCATACACTTTACAAATAAGTAATACATTTGTAAATTTATAATTTTTTCAATGTTCACTTAACCTAAGCTTCTTAAATCCGTATGGACGGGAAGAACCATCTATGGATGAGAAACATCTCTTTGTAGAGTTTAGCCGGTACAGTTTAGAGGTGTTCATTGTTAGTACATTGTGTTCCGCCGTTCGGGTTATAAGTTTAGATGATACGAGAATAGGTTCCGTTTCTTCTTTTTCTAGGACCATATCTCTTATTTTGTCGAAATTAATTAGTTGTGAGGTTTTGTATGTTAAAGATATCCCTTTGACTTTACATACAGTTACATCGCATTGTTTAGAACTGGACCACGCCTTGTAGGCATAATTCTTTGGACCACCTGATACAAACTCCTTAATGTAACTTCCGACACCTTCTTCTTCTAACTCGTCAGTCAACTCGCCCAAATACTGCCCTAAGGGTGGTTCGTACTGCCCGGGAGCTGATACGTAGATTATCGAATCCGTATCATAATAGAGAACTCTTTCTTCCAACCTCTCCAAATACTCGTATAGCTTTAAGCGAGCATGGGCCGTAGTGTAAGCGGCAAGAACGACATTTACAGTCGATAAGGGATTATACGTCTCTTCTTTAAATTCCCAGTTTACTAGTAGCGTGTCTTCATTAACTGGTAAAACAGAATTGATATCCATTGAAGGATTGGTCATCATACTATAAAACTCCCCAGGTTGCTTAACTATGGTGGTTTTACTTTGGTTCTCGCGTTGACCGAGTTTACCCCAAAACGATGTAATTACAGCCTTCCCTAATTGTCTCAAACCTGGATTTTTTTCTATTTTATTCGGGTCAAGCGTAACACCTTCCGTCTCAAAGTAATCATTAACATATTTATCCTTCTTTTCAGGAGTATCGCAACCTGATGGCCACCCAGAACTTTGCTGTTTAATACCCAAAAATTTGTTGATATATTCATTAAATAACCCACCGGTTTTACTACGTTTATCGTACTGATCAGTTGCGTACTGCCATATTTCATACGTTTCCAATACTTTGTAACCTTTTTCAATAGCTTTTTTCACTTCATCGATTACCCAGGTACCTGTTAACGACCGCCCATCGTCACTATGTTCACAGTCCCCCTTTGGAATGATGCCGATGGTATTTTGCTTTAAAAACGAACGCCGAAATATTTTGTTACACGCTCCCGGTAACGTGACGCTTTCGGTAAAAGGGCATACGTTCCCTTCCTTTATCATCAACTGTCTAAATTTCAGACACGACTGTGCCAATATATCAACGTCGGATATGCAGTAATCTATAAATTCTTTCCTAAAGTCAAATACGTAGTTTTCTGTCCCTTTTCCGGCATGCCAAGCCAATAAGGCCTCCCTTTCGTTGAATTTAAGATTATCAGGGTCGAAAGCCTCTATTGGAGGCATTGGTCCTATATAGTTTTTGTTCCCCGATGTGTTAAACAAGTGCGGAAAATAACCTTTCTTTAGCTCTGTTAGATCGAACACCTTAGGTAGTTTACTAAGAGCCATCGAGAAGTAATTTAGTGAATCTAAAAATCTTACATTATTTAGAAACATTGAGACTAATTTTGTTCCTCTCATTATTAGTTCAGGTGTAAGATCCGTTTGGGTTAAGATATAATTTAATATAAACTGGTGATCGAAACCTCCACCGTTATGGGCCAAAACGATAACGTGCTTGAATCTTTTTCTTAAATTCAAAATGTGTCCCATAAATGTTGATATTACGTCATCAGTCAGTATTTTTTGCCGAAAGCCACACTTTTGACAAAAATAAAGTTTTTCCTCATTTATGCATGTATCACAACACTGTACAAACACACATAGATTTGGTTGATGTAAGAGAGACCCGTCTTCCAATTTTTCCTCTTGCATTGTTTCTAAATCGTAGAACACAAAAACTGTGTCGACCATTTTCGGAGTACCTTTTTCTGTCGGCATATAGCATAAATGGTCTCTTTCCACATAATTGTTACACGTCTTACAAAATACTTCTTCACAAGTGTGTTTCCTAGCATTACGATATATGGCAAAGCAATTTTCACAACGACTAATTTGGGTACAGATATTATGTATCTTGTGATTGTCAAAACACCTTTGACCCCGAAACGCTCTTTTGCACTCTTTACAATTAATGCAAACTTCTTCCCCTTTAGAACATGCTGGACTTTGCTGGCACGCCGCACACGTTCCCCCACATCGATGGTCCGTTTTATTATTGTACGGTACGTGACATTCTTGACAATAATAAATACAAGCGAAGGCTGCGGTTAAAGATGTTATCACGTTGTAGTGTCCTTCGTGATACATTAAATTCAGGTGTTTTCCCGCACTATCACCCTCGAACATCACATCGCGTCCTTTTCTTCCGTATAGATAGACGGTTAGTTTGTAACCCGAAAGGTGGTTTTGAAATCGCTGTAATTCGGGTATACCCGCTCCACAATCGGCTATTGTAATTTTGGTTTCTTCTAATAAGTTCATAGCTTTTTGGTCCTGTATTTTACCTCTGTTAGTCCTAATCTTGTGATAATCGACGTCATGATCCACATAAGCCATAGCAACAACGATCGCCCGCGGTAAACACAAATTATCACTATTCTTAATTAACACGATGCCCCTCCTTGCTCTGCATTCTTCTTTATAATTATTATACTTTCGAGATCTACCCAAACCGGATGGTAAGCGTACAGATGTAACTCGAAAACAAAACGTTTCGGTACTTAGACCGCTACTGTTGGACTGATAGATAGACGTTATAGTATTCCAAACATCGTCAATCGCCACCTCTTTAACCGGCTTGAACCGCAACCACCCCTCACCATTTTTAAAGTCTTTGGAACAGAAGGAGAAACCAACCATATCGTGGGGTGATAGAGCCTCTACCGCCTTATGAATAAGTTGTATGATGGCGTTTTTTATCCACTGCACTGGATCCAAATTGTTTGGTACAGGTTTTATTTTAAACTCCATAATGCGACCGCTTAAATTAAAGCGACGCACATTACGAGTCACATCTCTTATTATAACAAAATTTTCCATAATCACAACTTCAAATACTCTCACCGCACAGAGAATAACAAACTGGAGAACTGCTTCGCGAACAAGTTTCACTCACACTATGATCGAAGCGCTCGTGAAGGCTTGGGGATATCAACTTTGCACGGACCGCAAACAGAAAAATTCGAACTTCTATCCAAATTTTGCAGAAATAATTTGCAATTTGTGTCTGTTTTCTGTACAAAATCGTCAGAATGGCCGCTTTTTCAGAAAAATTATGAGCATTTAACTATACAAATACAGTGCGCTCTTTACGTAGAAGGTATACTTTCAATTGTTTTCTAATATCTTAAGCCATTCGGACATTATTTTTAAAAATCCCTCTGTTTCGGCCTAAGTTGAAAACAATTGTCTTATTTTAACGATATAAGCTGTAATCTGTGGTGATTACCAGTATGACTGCGCAAATAACCATTTCGTCAATTTGTTACGCGTTTCTCCGAAATTAGACCAAGAGAGTAGTACAAGGCGAAACTGACTTTCTTTTTCCATATTTCTATTAATAACTTATAAAGTTATTTTGAAAATAGTGTTTCGAGGCCTAATGTAATTTCAGGACACGATATTAACTTAAACTATTTGTACAAAAGATCCCTTTTATAAACCGCGTAAGACCTATCAATTATTTAGCGAAATGATTACAGCCCCATTTGTGTTCTTTTCGTCGAGATCCATGGAAGTGTGATTACGCGGATGATTTCCAATTCACTTTTTCGATCTCAAAAGAGTTATTCCCAAAAAGCCATATTTGACAGTACAGTTCGTTAATAAGATCGTTTTTATTATACTAAGTAACACACTTCCACGTTAAACACCTACAAAACCGTCTCGGCAATTTTCCGAAATTTTGGAATTTTTTTTTCTCAAATCATGTTCTAATCGGTAAAATTCGACCTGGGGGAGTGCGGGGGTGATTTTCGATTTATTTTCTCGATATCTCGCGCCGTTTAGGAGCTATTTTGAAAAAACGCGTTTTAATTGCTTTTAGATGCAATAAAGCTGTTTTTTCGATGTAAGTAATATAGCTTCTCACCTTTAATGCCATTGGGTGTGTCGAGGTAGAAAGTTGCATTTTAGATAAGGAGACTTAGGTCCTTTTTTCGAAAAGATGTATTCCTCGACACATACAATCGATGCTGTGTATGAATAAGCTTTCGGCAACTTCTTGTACCCGAGTTTTGTTAATACAATCGTTTTATTATAATAACTAATATAATAAGTAACACATTTCCACCTTAAACACCTACAAAATCGTCTCGGCAATTTTCCGAAATTTTGGAATTTTTGTTCTCAAATCATGTTCTACTCGGTAAAATTCGACCTGGGGGGGTGCGGGGGTGATTTTCGATTTATTTTTTCGATATCTCGTGCCGTTTAGGAGTTATATTGAAAAAACACGTTTTAACGCCTTTAGATGCAATAAAGCTGTTTTTGCCTATGTAACTAATATAGTTTGCACCTTTAATGTCATTCGTTGTGTAGAGGAGAAAATTGCATTTATAGAAACGCCAACTTGGTCCTTTTTATTTTTTTGGAAAAGGTGTCTCTCGACACATGCAATCTGTAGGGGCAAGACCCACTTCGACGACTTCACGGATATCAACTAATTCGATTTTAGTTTTAATTAAAAAGACCTATTTTCTTAAAATTACGGTACTATAATATCGTAGTAAATATGAATCACATTTCCTAACATTCCTTGCGCGGGAGGCTATTTATAGAACATATAAATTCTAGAAAAGCGATTTTGCACAAGTGTAAAAGGTTACCGATTAGTACGTAATCTTTCTACGCTTAGTACCTAATTTTTGTGTATACATGTATTCGCTATTTTTTCAAAATAATTAGAACATCAAATTATTACTTGCAGCCAAATTTAACTTTTCTTAAAGCATGCTTTTTTCTACAATGAAGTAACTGAGAACACATAACTTTTGCTTTATTACATTCTATTAATAACACAGGTAATTTATCCCTGCCGGTTCTTGTTCTTCACACCCGTATGGGTTTAAAAACTTAGGGTAGATAATGTCACAATAAGTAACGACTTGTGATCACTTTTACGCTACTCATATTTTGTAAAATACCTATGTAATGTAATCACCATACGTAACAAATTTTGTAACAAAAGTATAATAATAAATCTCCAAAGCTTTCATGTTATTGAGGTTTTCGTAAATGACCGTGTACTCGAGATTTGTACATATAAATCAAAATCGGTATGTACCAAAGAATTGTTCTTGTCTTAAATATTATAATTAACACACATATAACAATGCTCTAGTGGCCGCCTGCATTTGATACTCGCCTCTTAATCGGGCAACCCAGGTTCGAACCCCAGGACAAGAAAAACGTTTTTCAGAATTAATCCAGGCGCAGTGTCTGTTTGACGCCCCACTCCTACTAGAGAGCTCTTAACTCGTACGAAATACGCCCGTACTTCCTCAGTTAATCGCCGACGGAGGGCCCGTTATAGGTGAACGTCAAATTCTCATAAAGCCATAACAATCGCATGACGTACATCATAGATACCGTGGTAGAAGCTTAGGACCTCTCCTTAAACGGTCAGGTTAGAGAAGTAGAGGACCGTCCAGGTAGGTGACAGAATATCAAAGGAAATAAAAATTTCCACGGTCTAGGGCCACCCACGTAGGCGGTATACATCAAAGGAAAAAGTTCCCTCGGTCTAGGACCACGCCCACACAGGTGGCATATATCAAAGGAAAAATTCCCACGGTCTAGGGCCACCTCGTGGGCGGCATACATCAAAGGAAAAAAAAGTTCCCACGGTCCCCAGAATTTTCCCACGCACAAGCGACCCA
>NW_022170511.1:10005603-10047841 GCF_008802855.1 Photinus pyralis
CAATCATTTTCGTTAAAGTTTGCGCAAATAAATGGTTTGCCAAAGCACTTTTGTTTTCCTCCCAGTCCAGAGTACCGGTAGAGTAGGTGATAAGGCAATGTCATGCAGGAAATGCATTTTATTGGCCAACATACGCAACTTAATAGGTTGCACACAATTCTTTAGTGAAATTTGTAAAAAAATGTTTTTTGAACGTGGTGGCTTTGGGTACCATATTTTGGTAACGCAATTGATGCGGCCTGTTTGGCCTAAAATTAATCAATAAATAGCCCAATCATTTTTGTTAAAGTTTGCGCAAAATAAATGGTTTGCCAAAGCACTTGTTTTCCTCCCAGTCCAGAGTACCGGTAGAGTAGGTGATAAGGCAATGTCATGCAGGAAATGCATTTTATTGGCCAACATACGCAACTTAATAGGTTGCACACAATTCTTTAGTGAAATTTGTAAAAAAATGTTTTTTGAACGTGGTGGCTTTGGGTACCATATTTTGGTAAAGCAATTGATGCGGCCTGTTTGGTCTAAAATTAATCAATAAATAGCCCAATCGTTTTTGTTAAAGTTTGCGCAAAATAAATGGTTTGCCAAAGCTTTTGCTTTCCTCCCAGTCCAGAGTACCGGTAGAGTAGGCGATAAGGCAATGACATGCAGGAAATGCATTTTATTGGCCAACATACGCAACTTAATAGGTTGCACACAATTGTTTAGTGAAATTTGTAAAAAAATGTTTTTTGAGCGTGGTGGCTTTGGGTACCATATTTTGGTAAAGCAATTGATGCGGCCTGTTTGGCCTAAAATTAATCAATAAATAGCCCAATCGTTTTTGTTAAAGTTTGCGCAAAATAAATGGTTTGCCAAAGCACTTTTGTTTTCCTCCCAGTCCAGAGTACCGGTAGAGTAGGTGATAAGGCAATGTCATGCAGGAAATGCATTTTATTGGCCAACATACGCAACTTAATAAGTTGCACACAATTCTTTAGTGAAATTTGTAAAAAAATGTTTTTTGAACGTGGGGGCTTTGGATACCATATTTTGGTAAAGCAATTGATGCGGCCTGTTTGGCCTAAAATTAATCAATAAATAGCCCAATCATTTTTGTTAAAGTTTGCGCAAAATAAATGGTTTGCCAAAGCACTTGTTTTCCTCCCAGTCCAGAGTACCGGTAGAGTAGGTGATAAGGCAATGTCATGCAGCAAAAGCATTTTATTGGCCAACATACGCAACTTAATAGGTTGCACACAATTCTTTAGTGAAATTAGTAAAAAAATGTTTTTTGAACGTGGTGGCCTTGGGTACCATATTTTGGTAAAGCAATTGATGCGGCGTGTTTGGCCTAAAATTAATCAATAAATAGCCCAATCATTTTTGTTAAAGTTTGCGCAAATAAATGGTTTGCCAAAGCACTTTTGTTTTCCACCCAGTCCAGAGTACCGGTAGAGTAGGCGATAAGGCAATGTCATGCAGAAAATGCATTTTATTGGCCAACATACGCAACTTAATAGGTTGCACACAATTCTTTAGTGAAATTAGTAAAAAAATGTTTTTTGAACGTGGTGGCCTTGGGTACCATATTTTGGTAAAGCAATTGATGCGGCCTGTTTGGCCTAAAATTAATTAATACATAGCACGATCATTTTTGATAAGGTTTTCGCGAAATAAATGGTTTACCAAAGCACTTTTGTTCTCCTTCCAGTGCATTGGTACAGGTGGGGTATGATGTTACGCAGGTAATGCATTTTATGGTTAACATACGCAACTTAATAGGTTGCACACAATTCTTTAGTGAGATTCACAAAAAATTGTTTTTTGAACATGGTGGCTTTGGGTACCATATTTAGCTAAAGCAATTGATAGGACCTGTTTAGCCTAAAATTATGTAATTAATGGACCGATCATCTTTGTTAAGGTTTTCGCAAAATAAATGGTTCACCAAAGCAATTTTGTTCTCCTTCCAGAGTAAAGGTACTAACAGGTGGTGTAGATGATAAAACAGTGTTATGCTGGCAATGCATTTTATTGGTCAACATACGCAATTTAATAGGTTGCACACAATTCTCTAATGAAATTTGCAAAAAAATGTTTTTTGAACATGGTGGTTTTGGGTACCATATTTTAAAGCAATTGATGCGTCCTGTTTAGCCTAAAATTATGTAATCAATGGACCAAATAATAAGGTTTACACGTAATAAATAGTACAACAATGTACTTTTGTTCTCCTCCCAGTGCAATGGTACAGGTGGGATAATAAAAACAACGTCATGCAGGCAATGTTTTTATTGGTCAACATACGCAACTAATTTGGTTGAACACAATTTTATAATGAAGTTTATTAAACATGGTGACCTTTGGAACCCAACTCGTAGTCTGGTAAGGCAATGGATGCGACCTTTTTAGCATAAAATCGCCCCCATCATGTTTTGTTAAGATTTGCGAGTGGGTTCGAACGGATGGACAAAAAACGCAATAAGAAGCACATTTTTTTTAATTCTTAAAAAATGCGCTAAAATGGATTGTGCAAATACAAAAGTTGCAAATGCTCAAATTTTATTTTTTATTCATCTGCATAGTTTCTTGAGGTTTAAGGAATATTTACTTACACAGAAAACCGTGCACTCATATTTTCTTTGCAACAAGACTTAAAAAATGAATCTTTTTTTAATCGGAATTTTGAGATGTTTTCGGGTTATAACTTTGTGCCCTGATAATCTACGTAGCTTAACAACAATAGCTACCTTTCTTATACTTTTAAGGACATGTGTACTATTTTTTTGTTTATAAAGAAAGATATCGTGCACACGGACAGAGAAACAGCAACACAAAATTATAAACAGGCTTGACGGTCGTTGAAAAATTAAGCCATATGTTGATGTTCTTACTTTTTTATTTTTTTTTATTTTTCTTTTGTCCTTTATTTTTAAGTGGGCGGCTAATAGGGTAGCTAATCTTAGAAGGACCACATATAGTCTTTCAGACCTTCTCTTTCTTTCATGTGAGAATATGCCTAAAATATCGTCAAAGTGCACAACACGATGACTATCTTGTAATGTAATACGTATTTGTTTGTATTTACCAATTTGTGTTTCATGCCATTTCATTGTTATAATTGTGACTCGTAATTATTTAAAAACACAATGGCAGTTCCATGCATCCACTTCAATTTTTATCGTTCAGTACGCGAATGAATTTGAAGAGTTTTATAAATAGTCAAATATGAATGTTAATCAACGCAGGCTCCACAAAATCTTTATTGATTCTGATATAGCGTTTAAATTGTTTCCAAATAAATTAGAAACCGCTGTTTTACTGTATCAAACATTTTTCAAAATTCAGTTCACAAATTTAGGGCCAATATTCTTCAAATACATTCAAATGCCCAAACCCCATTAATAAAAAATTCAACTTGTTTAAAATTCGTAACTTATTGAAAGGATTAATTATTAGAATCAAAAATTGCTTCATACTGCGGTTTTTCATTCTTATAATAGAATAGCGCTGTTGCCACGTATACGGGCCTCGGAACCAGCAAGAATTTTGTAAATGTAATGTATGTACGGAGGCCTCGCACTGTTATACAGAATCTTATACAGAACTACTGCAGCGACCCCTAGTTCTTATTTCAATTAACTAAAATCCGTATAAGTGGTGATATAAATGGCACATGCGAGTCCCCTGACAAAATCCGTATAGGGGTGTAGGGGGGCAAAGGGATGGAAAATAAGCTGATATACACGCACTTACACTGCGAGGCCCGGAAACGGGCCTCGCATGTGAAAACCGGGCCTCGTTTGGTATAATACACATCTATTTCGGGCCTCGGATGTACAAGTTACGTATCTATTATTATATATATATATATCTATTATTGATATAAGTCGAGATCCGGATAATAGTAGGATAACCTGAGATCCCCCTTTAAAGTTAAAAATATGCGTGTATAATGGGTTGCCAACGACATGAAATATGTTCTTCTATCATTACCCCTATAGAGGGGAAAGAAATTCATACAATTAAAATTATCCATATAAAAAGCAGTTAGGATGAGATCAAAAAATAAATACACTTAAGTAGAGATCATATAGTGTATAAAATGACATTGGTGTATTAAGTAGAGATCATGCGGTGTTGTCAAATGTACTTGTTCTAAAAATAGATTTCGTTATCTTTTGCGAATACTTAACAGGTTGTTAGCCTTCATGTGGGATTCCTTCGCGTATTCTTTCTTCGATAAAGCGTTAATATTATTTGGCACCCGGGGCTTGAAAATATTATAACATTTAATTATATAATACCTAGTGTAATAGGTACTCTATTTTACATCGATGATAAATTAAAACGATTACCTATTTATTGAAGGAAAGAGTTCCCGTTGGAAATGATTTTTTTATTTTTCTAACAGCTGATAGTGGTTCATAAGTCTACATCTTTGAATTAAAGGACCCAATTCAAACTCACTTTCAAAGCACAATTGCCATTATAATTAATGTAATAAATTTTTGCCATTAACTGAAATGCTTCAAAATTGATTATGCATAAGTATTCATCCTACAATCATGTATAAACACCAAACCCAAAGAAATCATTATCAAATTGCTTTCTTATCTCTTTTCCAGTACCGTATGGCGCATGATGGTTGGTAAAAAGCAATCATAAGAACTCTAAAGTTATTTGCTTATGATTACATGTAAACCATTAGGTTGTTCAGTATTTCGTAAAGAAATCTGTAAAAAGTTCATTTTTGAAGAAAGATGCCTTGGTTAGTCAAATTGGTTCAAACCATGGAGGTGGCCATTTTGTTTCAAAAATATCTAATTCATCCTCCAATCATGTATAAACACCAAACCCAATCAAATTGCTTTCTTATCTCTCGTCCAGTACCGTATGGTGCATGGTTGGTAAAAAGCAATCACAAGAACTCTAAAGTTATTTGCTTATGATACATGTAAACCATTAGGTTGTTCAGTATTTCGTAAAGAAATCTGTAAAAAGTTCATTTTTGAAGAAAGATGCCTTGGTTAGTCAAACTGGTTCAAACCATAGAGGTGGCCATTTTGTTTCAAAAATATCTAATTCATCCTCCAATCATGTATAAACACCAAACCCAAAGAAATCATTATTAAATTGCTTTCTTATCTATCGTCCAGTACCGTATGGTGCCTGGTTGGTAAAAAGCAATCACAAGGACTCTAAAGTTATTAACATTAGGTTGTTCAGTATTTCGTAACGAAATCTGCAAAAAGTTCATTTCTTAAGAAAGATGCCTTGGTTAGTCAAATTGGTTCAAACCATGGAGGTGGCCATTTTGGTTCAAAAACATCTAATTCATCCTCCAATCATGTATAAACACCAAACCCAATCAAATTGCTTTCTTATCTCTCGTCCAGTACCGTATGGTGCATGGTTGGTAAAAAGCAATCACAAGGACTCTAAAGTTATTTGCTTATGATTACATGTAAACCATTAGGTTGTTCAGTATTTCGTAAAGAAATCTGTAAAAAGTTCATTTTTGAAGAAAGATGCCTTGGTTAGTCAAATTGGTTCAAACCATGGAGGTGGCCATTTTGGTTCAAAAACATCTAATTCATCCTCCAATCATGTATAAACACCAAACCCAAAGAAATCATTATCAAATTGCTTTCTTATCTCTCGTCCAGTACCGTATGGTGCCTGGTTGGTAAAAAGCAATCACAAGAATTCTAAAGTTATTTGCTTATGATTACATGTAAACCATTAGGTTGTTCAGTATTTCGTAACGAAATCTGCAAAAAGTTCATTTTTGAAGAAAGATGCCTGGGTTAGTCAAATTGGTTCAAATCATGGAGGTGACAATTTCGGTTCAAAAACATCTAATTCATCCTCCAATCATGTATAAACACCAAACCCAAAGAAATCATTATTAAATTGCTTTCTTATCTCTCGTCCAGTACCGTATGGTGCCTGGTTGGTAAAAAGCAATCACAAGGACTCTAAAGTTATTTGCTTATGATTACATGTAAACCATTAGGTTGTTCAGTATTTCGTAAAGAAATCTGTAAAAAGTTCATTTTTGAAGAAAGATGCCTTGGTTAGTCAAATTGGTTCAAACCATGGAGGTGGCCATTTTGTTTCAAAAATATCTAATTCATCCTCCAATCATGTATAAACACCAAACCCAATCAAATTGCTTTCTTATCTCTCGTCCAGTACCGTATGGTGCATGGTTGGTAAAAAGCAATCACAAGAACTCTAAAGTTATTTGCTTATGATACATGTAAACCATTAGGTTGTTCAGTATTTCGTAAAGAAATCTGTAAAAAGTTCATTTTTGAAGAAAGATGCCTTGGTTAGTCAAATTGGTTCAAACCATGGAGGTGGCCATTTTGGTTCAAAAACATCTAATTCATCCTCCAATCATGTATAAACACCGAACCCAAAGAAATCATTATCAAATTGCTTTCTTATCTCTTTTCCAGTACCGTATGGCGCATGGTTGGTAAAAAGCAATCATAAGAACTCTAAAGTTATTTGCTTATGATCACATGTAAACCATTAGGTTGTTCAGTATTTCGTAAAGAAATCTGTGAAAAGTTCATTTTTGAAGAAAGATGCCTTGGTTAGTCAAACTGGTTCAAACCATGGAGGTGACCATTTTGGTTCAAAAACATCTAATTCATCCTCCAATCATGTATAAACACCAAACCCAAAGAAATCATTATCAAATTGCTTTCTTATCTCTCTTCCAGTATCGTATGGTGCCTGGTTGGTAAAAAGCAATCACAAGAACTCTAAAGTTATTTGCTTATGATTACATGTAAACCATTAGGTTGTTCAGTATTTCGTAACGAAATCTGCAAAAAGTTCATTTTTTAAGACAGATGCCTGGGTTAGTCAAATTGGTTCAAATCATGGAGGTGACAATTTCGGTTCAAAAATATCGAACTTATCCGGCAATCATGTGTAAACACCAACCCCAAAGAAATCAGGATAAAACCAAAGCGGTGACAAAGCGTACCGCGTTAGGACCCAACTTGGACAAAACGTACCGCGTTTCGCCGTGGTCCAATCAGAACGGCCAATTTTTGCCGTATGGTTAATACGTGGTACGTTCTGCCTAAATGCGTACGGTACCTAATTGGTAAAATCAATCATAAACAATTTACCAAATTCTCTTTTTAGACAGCGCTGTAATATCTTTGGTTCTTTTCCCGTTGATCTTGGTATAGAAATAACGATTTTGACATCTTTTGATTAAAATACAAGTGGTCATCGAAAGTGTACCAAATTCCCTTATTGGGCACCGTGGTAGGTGTGTTCCAGCTTATAGTTACGATACCCTTAGAATCCATTATGACCCTCTTATTAATTTAATGCGCTTACTAAAATATACTAAACGTTATTTTACATTTCTCCTCAATCCACCAGTTTAATCTCTTTAATACAAATCCGCCCTTGTAACGTAACGTGGATTAGGAATAATACATACGAGGTAGCAGATAACAAATTATTTACGTTATAGCGCACATAGTACAGCTACCTCTTTCATTATTTGCTATCGCACTTTAAAGCGAGAGTACCGCTTTACAATGTTGCCGTTTATTTGGATCTCACTTTATTTAAAATATAACGTATTATATATAACGTAAGCAGCGCCCCCTAAGATGGTCACTCAAGAACTTCGCGTGTATAAATTTTGACAAAAACCTAAAAGTTGAGATCCGGGCGAAAATTGAAATTTAGCTTCCTGTATGATCGACCGAGCTAATAGACTCGATATACACAGTAAAAAAGGCGAGATCCGAAAACGGATCTCGGGTTTACCAAATGGATCTCACCTTATCTGCAATATATGTAAAAATGATCTCACCTTAGCGCTTTTTAAATCTATATATATATATATATATATATACATCCCGCTATCATTATTGCGTCCGCACGTATTTGTACTTTATTGCGTCTCCTAGAACGGATAGGAATTCTTAAACTATTGCCGCGAATGTTGGTTTGGAATCGTATGTCGTGGCTAGAATCCTAACCAGATTTCAAAAATTCCCAGTATTTCGATATACGAATTTTCAGTCATATTGAATCATTCGTGCGTCCTTTCATATGCGCCATTGTCACACCCGTATATGCATTTCGCCGTATATTATTGCGTCCTGCAATGTTGCCAATGTTAATGCTCCGTCATTCCTCGTCTAATCACATATTCAAGAGGACGTTGATCCGGCAGGAATTAATTTAATTATATGAGTCCAATTGCTTTTCCTTGTAAAGGTGTGGGACTTGGTATACAATTTTGATTTTGGTTTTTGTCGACGTATGTCTCTATTGTAATTACTTGTATTGAATTTGTAAGGTAAAAGTAAATAATTATAAATAAATGAATGTTTCCTTATAAGTTATTGGTGACCGATTTCGCTTTTATTTAGCATATTGGGAACTTAGCGTCAATTAATAAAGGTCAAAAGATGCTAAATAAAAGCGAAATCGATCACGTATAAGAAAACATTCATCCATTACTATAATTACTTAGTTTTACCTTATCCACAAGTAAAACAATTTTTTTGAATAAAATCTTTTGAATTTTTACATTTTCGCAGATCAGCTCGAGGTTACGGAATAATGCAAAAAAAATAAAAGTGTACGCTTGTAGTAAAAATTTGTTTTTAAATGCTGGAAATAGTATAAGAGACGTCACGTATCAATTGAACCTCCCCAAGTTAATATTTACAGCCATTAAAGGGGGGTCAGCTGTTAACCATCAACCAAAAATATTCAAAAGTCAAATTTAATTTGTTGATAACCAAATACCACCTTTTAGGTTAAACCATTTTATTGAATAGAATTTTTTGAATTGTTACATTTTTGGACATCAGCTCTGCGTTACGGAATAATGCAAAAAAATTAAAGTGTACGCTTGTAATAAAAATTTGTTTTTAAATGGTGGGAATAGTATAAGAGACGTCACGTTTCAATTGAACCTCGCCAAGTTAATATTTACAGCCCTTAAAGGGGGGGTCAGCTGTTAACCATCAACCAAAGATATTCAAAAGTGACATTCAATTTGTTGATAACCAAATACCACCTTTTAGGTTAAACCATTTTATTGAATAGAATTTTTTGAATTGTTACATTTTTGGACATCAGCTCTGGGTTACGGAATAATGCAAAAAAAAAATAAAAGTGTACGCTTGTAGTAAAAATTTGTTTTTAAATGGTGGGAATAGTATAAGAGACGCAACGTTTCAATTGAACCTCGCCAAGTTAATATTTACAGCCATTAAAGGGGGGTGAGCTGTTAATCATCAACCAAACATATTCAAATGCGAAATTTAATTTGTTGATAACCAAATACCACCTTTTAGGTTACACCATTTTATTGAATAGAATTTTTTGAATTGTTACATTTTTGGACATCAGCTCTGGGTTACGGAATAATGCAAAAAAAAATAAAAGTGTACGCTTGTAGTAAAAATTTGTTTTTAAATGCTGGAAATAGTATAAGAGACGTCACGTTTCAATTGAACCCCGCCAAGTTAATATTTACAGCCATTAAAGGGGGGTCAGCTGTTAACCATCAACCAAAAATATTCAAAAGCGAAATTTAATTTGTTGATAACCAAATACCACCTTTTAGGTTAAACCATTTTATTGAATAGAATTTTTTGAATTGTTACATTTTCGGAGATCAGCTGGGGGTTACGGAATAATGCACAAAAATTAAAGTGTACACTTGTAGTCAAAATTTGTTTTTAAATGGTGGGAATAGTATAAGAGAGGTCACGTTTCAATTGAACCTCGCCAAGTTAATATATTTAGGTACAGACATTAAAGGGGGGTCAGTTGTTAACCATCATCCAAAAATATTCAAAAGCGAAATTTAATTTGTTGATAACCAAATACCACCTTTTAGGTTAAACCATTTTATTGAATAGAATTTTTTGAATTGTTACATTTTTTGGACATCAGCTCTGGGTTACGGAATAATGCAAAAAAATTAAAGTGTACGCTTGTAATAAAAATTTGTTTTTAAATGCTGGGAATAGTATAAGAGACGTCACGTTTCAATTGAACCTCGCCAAGTTAATATTTACAGCCATTAAAGGGGGGTCAGCTGTTAACCATCAACCAAAAATATTCAAAAGTGAAATTTAATTTGTTGATAACCAAATACCACCTTTTAGGTTAAACCATTTTATTGAATAAAATTTTTTGAATTGTTACATTTTCGGAGATCAGCTCGGTGTTACGGAATAATGCACAAAAATTAAAGTGTACGCTTGTGGTGAAAATTTGTTTTTAAATGGTGGGAATAGTATAAGAGACGTCAGTTTAAATTGAACCTCGCCAAGTTAATATTTACTGCCATTAAAGGGGGGTCAGCTGTTAACTATCGACCAAAAATATTCAAAAGCGAAATTTAATTTTTTGATAACCAAATACCACCTTTTATGTTAAACAATTTTATTGAATAGAATTTTTTGAATTGTTACATTTTTGGAGATCAGCTCCAATATAATTAAACGTATCTGGACGCAACAATGTACTTTCCGAATGGAGAGTATAATAATTATCCTCATTTAAGACATAAAAAGATGATTATCTTATCGAAATGATGTCTATAAATAGCTTACAGTGTTGCCACATGTTGGACGCAATAATATACCAACTTTGTAAAACGTATACTTGAAAGCGTATACTAATTTACCGCCCTAGCTGCAAAGTGCTGAACTAAAAATATACAACTTCGTACGAATTGCAACTATTATTGCGTCCACTAAAAATTCATTATCTTTTAATATCTCGAAAACGGCAAGAGATGTCTCAAAACTGGTTTGTGCTATAGCAATCTGTTAAACCGGTGCATCCTTCGTTGATAGTATTTGAATGATAAAATGGCGGGAACATGGAAATACAGGCGATGCCTTTATTGCGTCCGATATTCGGACGCAATAGTTCCAAGGACGCAATAATGTGCGTAATTGGTAAATGTATGGACGCAATAATGATAGAATGATGTATATATATATATATATATATATATATATATATATTATATATTATATCATGGTTGCGTATGGGGTTGGCTGCGACTGCCATGGTTACCTAGTTACGTATATAAACAACAAAAAATGCTGCGTCCGTCATTTTGAAAGCAATTTTTGTGTCGTTTGGCTTTGTTCAAGAACGGAAAATGTTGGAAGGGAATGAGCGAGATGATGATGTTCCCATGGAGGGAATAAAAGAAGCTGAAGACGCTCTTAAGGGGTTAGTGGCGGCGACCTCAAAAACATTATATGAAAACGAATACTCCAAGTTTTGTAAATGGCGATCGGAAAAATCCTTGAAGATTGTGAACGAAAAAATTCTTTTGGCGTATTTTAGGGAACGATCTAAGCATGGAAAACCGTCTTGTTTGTGGACCTACTACTCCATGCTTAGATCCATGTTGCCTGTGCGAGAGAGAGAACCTAGACATTTCAAGGTATTATTTATACACATTATTATTCGAATTTGAACAATACTAAGACGTTCTTTTGGATTATAGTTATGGGCAATTGAAAACGTCTTTAAAAACAAGAATTAGGGATTTAAGCCCAAGAAGTCTAAGATTTGCCATTCCCTGTCTGAAGGAAATCTGATAAGTGCCTAGATGTATTTCACAATGTTGTTTTACACACAATTGCTACGACAATGGATCTGTATCACAACCTACAAAATGAATGAAGTTAAGTATCGTAAAAGAAGACCATTTTAAGAAATATCACATGGCTACCACCTACTAAATGTTATTCTTGTTCCTTCTGTAGGTTTTGACTGTTGTACTACACGATTGACAGCTAACCATTGTGTTTCACTTTATCGTAAATGTCAATTAATTGTCAAAGTCCTATTGTTCTGATAGGGAATTAGATTTTATAACTCCCGTTGTGATGACAGCGGGAATTAGGGGTCTGTTTATGTAGCTATAGACTAGTATTTTAATCACCTTGTAAATTATCAATAAAAAATAAATATTATAAATGGCCAAATTTGGCGATTGAGCATAGGCAACTTTACATACTCCGTTCTGTATGTACTGTCCACCCTTAATGCGTGCAATGATTTTTATCGTACAGTTCTTGTTGTGCTAACCGTTTTCTACGTCAATTACTTCATTTTGTTACGGGTTGGGGTAGGAGAAATGAAACTGTTGATGGTGACCTAGCAAAAAATTGAAGTGACCTCTGATCTAATCTTGAACAAATATGGTTACATTTACTGAAGCAGCAAGGCTCCTTTCCCTGTGGAAGAATTTGCTGGAACGTATGTTGAGGTTGGACACCAGTGGAGTTAAAACAATTTTCTAATAAACTGTGCTGAAATGCGAAAAGTACTCTCGTTTAAAAACAGTTATCGAGTATTTACGTAAGAGTGCTTGGTAGTAGAGCAGCTGCTCCTATCCTAGTGCGTGAAATGTGAAACCTATGAATTGACTGCATGTATACAATTTATTAACCCATACTAACATTACTTAACTACAATAAAATAAAGTAAATATTAATAATTTACATGACATTTTGAATTCCTACAAATAGTGTCGTACTAAATATAAACTCTACCACAGAACTATGATATGCTTTGGATTATTTATTGGAATGAATTAACAAAATACTACGATATACGATAAGCACTAAATTCTTCACGCACCAATCCACGAAAATGCACCGTTCTTCATATTAGCATTTGCATGTGGTCTTCTTCTTCGGACATTTGCTGCACTTGCAATCAGTGCAGTTGCATGACTCCACGCAGGTGCAGGTTCCGCCAGAAGTGCATTTGCAGGTACTAGTCGGGCACTTTTCACACTTACAGTTGACACAGGTGCATTTGACAGTGCATATACATGCAGCGCCTTCTTCACACTTGCAAGCAACTTTAGGGCACTTGGTGCACTTGCAGTCAACGCAGTTGCACGATTCCTTACAAGTGCAGGTCCCACCAGAAGTGCATTTGCAGGTACTAGTTGGGCATTTTGCGCACTTGCAATTGACACAAGTGCACTTGACGGTGCAGACACACGAACCGCCTTCTTCGCACTTGCAGGCAACTTTAGGGCATTTGGTGCATTTGCAATCAGCACAGTTGCATGACTCCACGCAGGTGCAGGTTCCACCAGAAGTGCATTTGCAGGTACTAGTCGGGCACGTTTCACACTTACAGTTGACACAGGTGCATTTGACAGTGCATATACATGCAGCGCTTTCTTCGCACTTGCAAGCAACTTTAGGGCACTTGGTGCACTTGCAGTCGACGCAGTTGCACGATTCCTTACAAGTGCAGGTCCCACCAGAAGTGCATTTGCAGGTACTAGTTGGGCATTTTGCACACTTGCAATTGACACAGGTGCACTTGACGGTACATATACAGGCAGCACCTTCTTCGCACTTGCAAGCAACTGCAGGGCATTTGGTGCACTTGCAATCAACGCATTTGCACGACACCTTACAAATGCAGGTTTCGCCAGAAGAACATTTGCACGACATTGTTGCTAAACAAACGAAGTTATAATAGAATAAATTAATAAAAAATGGTTACTTACTGGTAGGAACTGGTTTTGAACTGCTCATTACGTCACGATATTGGAAACACTTCGGTTTTTCTATGTCACACGAATCCCCACGCTCGTTGTTATATACGTAATGAATTGAACCGTGTGCAATTGCAGGCAGCTCGTTTTGCACACGGTATTATTGTCGTTGTAAAAGCGACACGTCACACGGCACTACAGTGATTCAACAATCCGTTGATGATAACAAAATTATCACGAGGGGCGTGATAAGTTCGCACGCACAATAATTAATTACAAGAGTCATTCGAATATTTCCTTTCATTTGGTAACTGCAACTGCAACAGTCGCTAATGTATTGGGTGTATTCATTTGCTGGTTATCATTGTGCAAACGTCCGAAGATACTCGTTTGATGATTTCCGCAAACAGCAAGATATTATTATTTGGCCATTGAATTTAATAGTGCTAATCTCCATAGTACTTTTGACCTTTCGACTTACAGTTGAGTGTGTTTAGTTCAGTAATTTATTATATTATTCCACTTTTAAAGAAATGCTGCGCTTCGATTTTTGGAACACGTAGAAATCATAGCAAAAAAGTGACAGGGATACCGTTGTTACAGTGAAATCGTAAGACCTTCGTTATAATATAAAGATAACTGTACACCTTTTTGAGTTCTAAAATAAATAACCAACAACGTAGTTAAGATATGTAAGATGTTTATTATGGAAATGCGTCCCTAATTTTCAACTCCAAACCATCAACATTGTCTGGACTGCATCCTGGAGTAGTAGGCAACCTATCCTACACTTAATCAACAGCCTTTGCATCACTCACCAAGACACCAACACTAGTTTTCAAATCGCTTACTCTAGTTTTTTTTTTGCTTTTTTTGATAATTAAAAGCAGCTCAATCCAACAGAAAGAGCAACACACAATTACATGATGTGGCCCTATTTTTGTTAGAGTAATTCTTATACACGCATGTCGCATTAGAGCGTCATTTTCTGACAATATCGGTACAACCTCTCGAATTTATTCGAAAATTACTTCATGATTTGTATACGCAGTTTTTTCCAGTGGCCGGTAATCTAGTCCTTAGGCTCATGGCTAAAGTTTCAATCTCGTTTTGCATTTTTCTTGTTGCTGCCTGCAAGTACAAGACAAAAATTCCTACGAGAGAAATCATTAGCTACCAAGAAACCTTGCATTTTAAAATTTGATAGAGAACAAGAAATATTCGTAGTTTTGATCAGATGATCTTCAAAGAAACAAAAGTGGAAACTGCAGAATCCAAGTTTATCCAAAATGAGTGGTTTAAATCCAGAAATTCAGTAAGCACTTAATAGTTATTTACATAAAAGTCAGGAAAATGACACATTGCTGGCGAGAAAATATTAAAGTACGAGGCAAAGGGGCCGAGTACTTTAATTTCCGAGTCAGGTAATGTCATTTTACTGACGAGTTTTGTATTAAATTTTACCCGAAATCGTATTTTAATATAAAATTTCAATTTTCATATAGGACTTTTGATTAATGTCAATGGAGTCATTATAGACATTTAGTAATGTCACAAATGCGGACGGTAAAGTAACAGGTGCGGCCAGTAAAGTGACAAGCAGCAGGAAACGTAGTCTGCTCTGCCTGTCATGGAAACTAAAATTCCCTGGCAGAAAGTAGGCATGAAAATGAAGGTTTCAGGACGATTTTGGGTAATAGTTATTTACATAATAAGTCATGAAAGTGGTCGTTTACATGACGCGGAGGCTTATTGAAAAGTACGAGGACGCGCAGCGTCCGAGTATCTCTTTAATGCCTCCCAGTCAGGTGGACTCACTTTCATGACGTATTATGTATAAAATTTTACCTGAAACCGCAACATGTAGATAACTTTTCCAAATTAAATTATTCATATGTGTGACATTTGATACCTAATCACGCATGCTAAAATCACTTTATTTAATTGTTTCCATAGAGATTTCAAAATAATTAAAACAATCACTGTCATTTTTAATGCAGTTTATGCTTTGTACTATACAGTCTTTATAACTAGGTACAAAAGCAGGTATCAGTGAAGAACAGTACCTACGCGAGACGTTGTTATAATGTAGCCGAAGCTGCGGCCGCCGTAGTACAATATTCCGTATTCGCTCCACACAAAGTCAAGAAAGAGGTACGAAAAGGCGTACAAACCTTTTAATGACTGGCGCAAAACTAAAGGAATAATTACTTCCACACATATTCCATTAATTGTTAGTAATTAAAAGACCATTATCCTTTGTGTAGGTGTATTAATATTTAAAAATATCCACATAGTCTGCATTATAAATATCCAATCGTTGATTGAATAACTTATTCAATGATCTAATTGTTATTTTGCATGTACTAGGACTGTAATGGGAGTCAGGCAAAAATATTACAGTACTAGTCAGGTAAAGATCAACTTTCTAATGTCAAAATAGCCCTGATATTTAGATTTTCTTGACGGTTTGAGGTAAAGGTATATTACTGCAGCGTGCAAATTGAAAAAACACTTAAAAACAACTGGCACACAAAGATAACGGTGACACTGTTTTATTTTATGACAGTAACAATACCTAAGAAAAGTTATACTACCAATTAAATACTGTAAAACAGTAAATTCAAATAATCCTCGGTCTTTTTGGAAAAATCCAGAACAAAATAGGTAACTCTAAAACTCTGAAACTCCAAAAACTTAACCCACAGGTTCTATGCTACCTAATCAACCAATCCACCCGAATGGCTATATTCCCTCCAAAAGCTAAACACGTCCCGCTTATATTTGAAATCAAAAGCAGCCTGTTTACGACGGAGGGCTAGAGGAAGGATGTTCGCCTCGACGTGAAGCGCAGCGACCGGACTCGTTGGAAAAGCTCCGAGGGAATACCGTATGGCGAGGTTTTGGATTTTACCGAGATTCCCAAGCATCGCACTGTTGTCACATGTCAGATAAGCACAGCACCCATAATCAATTCTCGATAAAATTAAGGCCTTGTAGTCTTTGGGTGAGCTCCCCACTTATGGTGGGCCAGGACCCTAATGACATTTAATGATTTCCTACACTTTGTGACAACATTCTGTAGATGCTTGGACCACCGCAGCTCCCCGTCAAAGGTAAGTCCCAAAAATTTCATATCTTGGGACACAGCTATTATACGGTCTTTCATAAATAGAACGGGGTCATAGTGTGGTCTTCGGAGTCGACAAAAATGAACCACCTTCGTTTTTTCCTCAGACAAAACGTACCCCACTGCATCCGCATTATCAGAAATTTTATTGATAGCCATTTGTAGTATACGCACAGCGGAACCAACGGTTTTTCCGGCACAATGAATCATTAAGTCATCGACGTATAGGGATTTATCGACTGTGTCGGCAACACCCAGGGCTATTCCGTTTATGGCAATTGCAAACAGTGAACAGCTTAAAGTCGAGCCCTGCTGGACCCCGTTTTCTAATACGCGCTCGTTTGAATACGCCTCTCCAATTCTAACAATAAACTTTCTGTCTCTTAAAAAAGATCTAATAAATTTGGGCATGTTTCCACGTAAATTGTATTCAAACATTTTTTAAGTATACCATACCGCCATGTCATGTCATATGCGCTCTTGATATCAAAGAAGACCCCAATCAAATGCTCGCCACCATCAAACGACTTTAGGATGTTATCAGTTAATTTAACCATTTGATCGACCGTCGACCGACCTCTCCGAAAACCGGCCTGATAGGGGACGATGATCTCGTTTTCTTCCAGAAAGACCCGCAATCTCCCATCAACAATTTTTTCCAAGAGTTTGCCTTTGGACGGTAGTGCTGCGACAACAACGGATCTTTCCCCGTTTTAAGTATGGGAACGACTATGGCTCGTTTCACTCATCAGGGTAGATACTATTTTCCCAACAAAAATTAAAGAAATCTAAAATCACTTGTTTCATCGGGTTGCTACAATGACGAAGCATCTGATTGTGGATACTATCCTGACCGGGAGCGCAGGATTTCGTGTTTTTAAGTGCAGATTCTAATTCATCCATATACTCTTCCTTTTCAGCTTTAGTCTCAAGGAAAAACGCTGGATAGTTTAACGAACTACTGACCTGATAGAAATGGTCTGCCAAGAGGTTCGAGATTTCTTGTAAATCTTTCGTAACCACCCCATCGTTTTTCCAAAGGAATGTCGGGTAGTTGAGTTTAGATTTGCCAGATATCGCACCCATCTTCTTCCATATTTCACTCATAGTCACGTCCGTCGTTATGGTGGATACATAGTGTTGCCACGTTCTTCTTTGTGCCTGAAGAATTTCCCGACGACATTCAGCTCTACGTTTTTAAACACTATCAGGTTATCCAGAGAAGGATTACGTCGGAACTTGTTTAATGCCGTTTTTTTAATTGCTATTTTTTCTTTTATTACAGATGACCACCATATGGGACAATTCTAGTGATCGCATTAAAAACAGAATCGTACCAAATTAACCTAACGAATCCAATGCGGACAAATTTTCCGCTCAATTTACATATTACTTTGCACACTTTGTTATACTATTAATGAGATTAATACTAAGCAGGTCATCTATACAAGAATTTCATATTGCATATGCAATTATTTCTTCATGCATTCATTTCAGCTTAATTGTATACATTATACAGAAATGCGTTTAATGAACATACACGTGCGATTGCTAATAATTATGTTGGATATAGGTAATCTATAAAATAGGTGCAAGAGTTTCTACGGTTGGTTAAAAATTTTGTATACACTATAGCCTGTTCTCGTATTTGGGATGTAGTAAATGAGATTCTGTTTTCTTTCCCAAATTTAATTTAATTTCTGTTTCAATTAAGAGTACACTGTTTATCACTCACACCAGAAAAGCGTCTCTATTATGCCTTTCGTGATATTCATAGCAAAAATCTCTTGTTGCCAGTTATTCAAAAATATTTACAAATAAGGTGCTTCTTTTAATACGAGTTTTAAGGAATTAAATGGATCATGCACAACCTACTTTGAATTGAACATATTATAGCCCGTAATTATCGAATACATTTGATTTATTGTTTTTACACAAGATTAACGACACTGAACAGTGTTACAAATTTGCTTGTTTTCATTTTGAAGTGTCATTATATGGCTGTAATGATATTCCGGTTTCATTAACAAGTTGTACTACTAAAAGAGCAAAATATGTATGTGATTACCTTCAATCAGTTATGCTAACCAACTGTGAGAAAAGAACATTGTACCTACTCAGTACATCTCTTCGCTTCCTTCAATAAACTTGCGAATATGATCAGACCTCCTTATTTTCGTCGATGTGTTTGCCTCTTGGCCCAAAGTGTAAGATGTAATTCGACCTTTGATTCTCATTTACCAAAACCAAATATTATCAATTCATCTCTGAGTAGTGTTGAGATTCCAAACGTAACGGTCCCTCAATACGTATACGAGAATTTTCATAAATTTCCTAATAAAATTGGAGTGGTAAGTTAACGACTGCCTTACTGTTTAAATTTCAGACTAATTTACAGGAATGCGCTGCAACTGGGCGAAAATACACGTTCGAAGAGATCAAGACAAAATCTGATAAATTACGAAAGGCCATTCGAAAGGTGTTAAATTTGCAAAAGGGAGATGTGATAGCACTTTTACTGCCCAACGTGCCAGAATTTCCAATTTGCGTTTTGGGTAGCCTTGAAGCTGGTTTAACGGTCACTACTATTAATCCAACTTATACCGCAGGTGTGTATTGATCTAATTTGCTTTAAGCGAGATTATAATTATTTTAGTGGAAGTGAAATATCAGTTACTGGATTCTAATGCCAAGGCGATTATTACGTTAACTTCATTGAATCCGCTTGCTCAAGCGGTTACGAAGGATATTGATAGCAAAATAGCGATTGTCAATATAAAGAATGAGGTTAGTAGATATACCAAAATGTAGTTATCTTCAAAGCAATTTTAGCCTACAGAGAATTTACCTGTCGGCGCTATGAATTTTGAAGAGCTCGTCAACATAGATATTAAAATAGACGAAGCCGAGGTTGATGATGCAAGTAGTACAGCATTTTTGTTATATTCAAGTGGCACAACGGGCCTGCCGAAAGGTGTCCAATTGAGTCATCAGAATGTGGTTTCCAATTTGTGTCAAACTAGCCATCCTTTGCTAAAAATTGCCCATGATACTTCTGGTTTGTAATTCACGTGATGTACAGTAGTACACATAAGACACTCTTCCTTTATAGAAACCGACCAGGATGTGGTTCCTGGAATCTTACCATGGTTTCACGTGGCCGGTCTAAATTCAGTTATGTTGTTATATATGCGCTACTTGTGCAAACTGGTTTCACTTCCCAAATTTACCCCAGAACTGTTTTTAAAAACTTTGCTTACGCAGAAGCCTCATTTACTACTTATTGCACCTCCTATTGGTAAATAGTAGTTAGGAGATGCTCCATTTAATCAGTCTACTTATAGTGTCTTTTATGGCCAACCACAATGCAATCAAAAAGGTGCACTTACAACCAATTAGATCAATTGTGTGCGGCGCTGCACCTCTCGACAGGAACGACGAAGAAAAGTTGGGGCTTAAGAGTGGTAAACATTTAAACATATTGCAAGGTACCTAAGCACCATAGGTAGTGTTAGACCAAAACCAAATCTTTAATATTTCAGCATATGGCCTAACAGAAGCCTCGCCTTTCATATTGGCGACTTCGGCAGTTCGCAAGAAAGCGATCGGGTTTTCAGGTTCAGTTGGAGAGGTGTTACCAAATACCATGGTGAAAGTCGTGCCGCCCGATAATCCGCACGCTCCGTCTCTCGGTCCGAATCTTCCCGGCGAATTACTAGTCAAAGGACCTCAAGTGGCAGTGGGCTACTACAACAAACCGAACGATACCAATATATCATTCGTGAACGGTTGGCTACGAACAGGCGACTTGGTTTATTACGACACCAATAAGATGTTTTACTTTCAAGACCGTCTGAAAGAACTTATTAAAGTCAAAGGTTTCCAGGTTGCTCCGGCCGAATTGGAAGAGCTGATCAGAGCCTTTCCAGATATAGCGGACGCGGCGGTCATTGGAGTTCCTAGTCAACGTTTCGGCGAGGTACCGCACGCCTACGTTGTGGTCAAACCGGACCGAATCTTAAACACTGAGAAACTGTTGCAACATGTCTCGAGCAACGTTGCTGAATACAAGACCTTGAAAGGTGGAATCACTGTAATTGATTCGATACCGAAAAATGCATCAGGAAAAATCCTTAGACGAGAATTGAAGTTGCAGTACCAATCAGATAATCGGTAACCCGTTCCTGTATTTGTGATCTATTCGTTTATTTTTTTGTTCCGCATTAAACCATATTCTCGTCAATGAAAAAGTAAACTATCCATAGAGGAAACATGCTCGACCAATATTATTATAAAAACCGTATATTACAGAAAATTATCTAATTTAATTAAGCTTCGACTTTTGGAGGTAGTTGGTTTCACTAAATCAATCAATTTATAAGCAAAACATTTTTTGAATATTTCTCTTGAGAAAGTTGGAGTATACTCATGGATTTAGACATATTTTGGTACGATTCCATCAATTTCTGAAGACTTATACAGTATACTCAATTGGTTGTTATTCTTTGCCGTATTAACAAATTGTTTGCTCTAATGGTTTTCGAGTTTTTGAAATTTTCCGATTGAGACTCCAGCTTCACGCTGAATATTGTAAAATTATTAACTTTCTGCCTTAATTTTGTGAACACTTAATGCAAAGTTGCATCCCTCTTAGTAGGTAACATTCTCTTAAACATGGCCGCCGATATCAACAACTAATCAAAAATTAGACACTATTGTCGCCACTGTCTCTATAAAGTCACTGTAACAGAAACTAAAGTCACTAAATATAGAAAGTACCGTAATCATCCGCCATTTTTGGGCAAATTTGCTGTCAACTTAAAAAAATTGACAAATAAAATCTGAATAGCTGTCATTTTTTATAACCTAACTTCATAGTACTGTCATTTTTTATAAAAATATATACAGATATCTCCAAACAGGTGGAACAATCCCTATCATTAAAGTTACTAGAATCTGGTAACTTCCGCCATTTTTGGGCAAAAATCATGCCTTCTCTCTCTAACACACGAGCCCAATGGATTGCGGTACTTTCTATATTTAGTGACTAACAGAAACTACAGTGACTTTATAAGGACAGTGGCGACAACTTATAATAATCCGCCATATTGGAGCTAACAAATTGATTGTAGGATCAATATACCTTGTCATGTCAAATTATGACCGTAGAATAATAAAAAGCTTTGCAGAACATGCTATGGGAAAACCACTGCCTGCCAAATTCAAAAAGATATGGGAAATGGTGTAATACGTATAAAATATGGTGCAATATCCAAATTGTACATATAAAGGTAACCATTAATCATTAAATTGTGTTTAACATTTTAGTGTGTATTGTCACTTCTTGTCCCTTGTCCCCTGTTTCTCCTTCCGGGATAAAAAGTATTACTTTAGTCCCTTAAATGGAAGACAAAACACGTTGATTTAGTCCAATTTAGTACAAGAGATCAATATTCCTTGTGCTCCAGCAATCATCAATGTTAAACATTAAACCAATTCAAGCGTAGGTATTTATGATCACAATTGCGTTATCCATAACCATAATTGAATTTGCTGCTAAATTTCGGATAAGATGCTTCTCTAACCAGTTTTCTCTCTAAACTCATTAGGTATTTAGGGCTTCTGAAAAAATTTTTACATCAATTACCAGTAGTAAGGTTAGGCACAGTTTTACATCTAAAAACACTTCAAGCGATTTACCAATTACATACCTTACAGGTAATATCAAAAATCAAAGCTATATGCTCGGCTATATGCGTCGGATGCGACGGAAAACGTAAAATAAAGCAAATACAAGAAACAAAGTGTAAACTACTAACTTGAAGCCGTGACAATTACAGATGACACTGTCCAAACAGTATAATTAATCAGCATGGAGTGTACCGCGTCGTTTTCGATGCTTTCTATTGGCCAGTTTGGAATTTAGCTCCAACATGGCGACCGGGACCAGCAACCAATCAAAAACGAGATACCCTGTTGTCGCCACTGTCTCTATAAAGTCACTGTAACAGAAACTAAAGTCACTAAATATAAATATACATTTGCATGACCTCTAGCGGGAAAATAACGAACTATGATATAAAAAAGGGCATGTATTATAGGCATATTTAAATCCCTATAAAATAAAATAAATCTTGGGCACACTTTAATCCCCACTTCTCGTGCAGACTTTCGACTTTCCTTTTGTGAGACTCTATTACAAAACTGTTCTCGAGGCATTTGCACCTATATATATGGCAAGCACCCTCAACAAAATTAGCTTTAGTTAAGGGTAAGCTCGGGCAAAGTAGAGCTGGGTCGGGGTGATTAAGAGGTTCGGAAATCAAAGTACTCGACCTCGTACTTTTATTTCCTCGCCAGTCTATTGTGTCATTTTCCTATTAAACTAATTAAATTACTATAGCACAAAAATATATTAATTGCAATTCGACTGTATCGAAAACCGCTATGCACAAACCGAGGCACAAACGTTATTTCATGGAGTTACAACGACATAAAATATTACCTTTGAACTAGCGGGCTGCAACTTCTCCAAATTCCAAACAAAGTACCCGGTCCTGTAATCTTTAACCCCTAGAAATATACCAGGAGTCCAAGATAAAAATGAATATCAGGAGGATTTTGGATACCGTAAAAGTTAAAAATCCGTATTGTATCGTAATTTTGCTAACATCATCTAGTAAAACTATAACAGTTGCAATAAGAACGGTCTTTTATTTCTTTTTTTCTACTGAAGTAACGAATGTCGGGAAGTAAACATCATTTTCTAATTGACCCATCGGCAATTTGTTGACCCCTTAATTTTGAAATTCTTAGGCCATTAAACGGGATTTGTAACAATTTTCAAAATCCCTATTCTGTTCATTTTCATCTTGAATACATGGTATAAACAATATCTGGTCGAGTACCTAATCGCCGGTTTTGTATTATCTTATTCCGCCTAAAACACCTAAAACCGTTCTAAGAAATAATCAACGAATGATAGTAATTATTAAGTGTTCTTTTACGGTTCATAAAACCTATACAAGGAAGAATTCGTATTGCAAATATCGTGCGTTTAGAAATTATTTCGACTACCAACTAACTATGGACTTTTATTGTAACATTTCCACCGATAGTAGGCGCGAGTCAGTTTATTGGAAATAAACGTGCGCATTTAAGACACGTGAGTTGTTACCAGTAAACTTTCCTGCTTCGGTGGTTCCATTTTGACAAACCGAAAATGCAAAGAAGATCAGAATCGGGACTCTCGGATTCGATTGAGACGGGACGTTGTCCTCGAGATTTGCGTTGGGTCCCGTTTCGGTTTTCTACTTTGCAAAATAAATAGCGAAGTAAAAAGAGAAAGGGGATAGATAGAAACAGTCATCAGTGTCAATAGTGTGTAGGTTGTCGACCGAGTTTTGCGGTTATGAAAATTAGATCGCGCGGTTAGTGTAAAAAATATAAGTAGCGGCATCGGGCATTGCTCGCTCTAGAGCAAGGACCTGTTGGCCAGAATTTTAATTACGGAAGATTACAAATATGTAAATACCGTTGAAAATGTAAGAAGTTTATGGCGACATATTGTATGAAGATGGTTAGTACCTTGGTGTGAGGAGGAATTACCTATAACGGCTTATAATTTTTTTTAAAATCAATATACTCACTTTTTGTATTTTTGAATTTTTATTGTCGACTTAGACTTGAGATTTTTTATATTAAATGAAGCAAAAATGGAATTGGTATTTCTATGTCAAGGAATAACTAGGTGACTGGGTTATGACATTTCAAAAATTCAAAATAAATTGCACTGCAATATTTTTTTCGTTAACTTTGTGCATTTTCCATAAGTTTATGAGGGAAATCACAACACCGTCTTGCCTATACATTTAAAGACAGTCTCATAGGTCTCTGTGGCGCAGCGGATAGCGCGTTGGACTTCTAATCCAAAGGTCGTGGGTTCGATCCCCACCAGAGATGAACTGTTTTATAGTTAATTGACAGTGAATAGTTAACTGTCAATTTAGTACCATAGGCGTATATAATTAGTGGACCTACACTCCAAAATGTGGTAGAACAAAAATTAATTAGTGTTTAATTAGGAGTTAAACACTAATTTCGTACTTTATTTTTTAGTTTTAGAGTTATGGTATGATATGCTAGATTATGGACATTCTGAAATTGTGGCTGATTCACTACAAAATATTCCATCTCTGGTGGGGATCGAACCCACGACCTTTGGATTAGAAGTCCAACGCGCTATCCGCTGCGCCACAGAGACCTGTTTATTCTCACTTGTATCACCAATTTTTTGGCCAAATTTGCACTACTGGTACACGAACACTTTTTACAGATATTTTTAGCACAGAGTAAGTGTGGAATATTTTAATGGCCAGGTAGGTAATTTTTTGAGGAATGTACGTTCCCAGTGTTTAACACCAGCATATCATTTCGAATGACATCAGAATTTTCTGATTTTTTTTAAAAGCTACCTATATAAATAAGCTAATCTACTAATAGATAACGTAGTAAACAAGTAAGAACTGTAATCTTAAACGATTGAGATGTTATTCCACATATAAACTACACGATTGTAAATAAATGTTGCACTTTTCTACAGAACAACATTCTATAGTAACGGCGATCAAAAATGAGTTGCTGTCGAGTCGCCTTTGGAAGTTCAAGTTAAATCCGATTTCCCATGTATACAAAAGTTCCAAAGGTGACTCGACAGCAACTCATTTTTGGTCGCACAGTATTTTTACACTGTGCGCAGGCATAATAATATCCTATCACGTATTCAAAATGCGCAATCATTTCGTTTCCACGTTCTTCCAACTAAATCAGCACATATATAAAGATTTTGAAAGCTCATAGTCAAAATGCACGTGGTGACAGTAATTGGTCTTACATTACTTACAGGGAGGATTAAAGAATCTAATTTTGGATCAAGCCGCAAGGTGATTACTGGAACTCCACATATATTAAAAATAACTGTGAGTACTGTAACGGGATCCCATTTCGGGGGGCAAATATTTCGGGATTAATAGGACGGAATAGAGTAATAAAATGAAATTTTGAAATAAAGCACATTAGCAGTTATTCCAATTTAATATTATCAATACAGATTGTATACAGTCACGGATTAAACATTATCCTTCTTTGAAAATTCCCAAAAAAGATTTTAAGGGCACGAAGGGGGCTCACATTATCATAGCCTAATAGTCTACTTTTGGGATAATCCGACGCTGATCTTATCTTATAGGTAATTATAACTGATCGTAAATTAACACATTTGAGAGATTATTCACGAGGTCGCCCACTTGAACTACAGGTCATTAATCCACCAATCTATAGCAAGATAATGCTTTAAATCCGTGAAAATAAAATTTCCCTCCAGACAAAATACTGAAATTTCTCGGAGAATTTCAAGGCTATTACTTATCAAAAATGAGACTGGCTCTCTAGTATTACTCACAAAACTTTAAAAGCCCAAAATAACTAGATTTTGAAACAAAATGTAATTGCTTTATTTTCAGAAACACTTTTAAAATGTTTATTTAACAAATAACCACTGGGCTTGTTCAAATTAAGAAAAGACTCCAAATTTATTGTGTTCATAAGTGACAAGTTTTTAATCAATTACCTTCAATTTCAAATAAAACCCCGATTTTTTCCAACACTACATAAATTAGTTTTACCCGAAACCAGTTTAATATTCATTGAACGGGAACATTTAAATAGCGTTTATTTTTTTTACTTAAATTAAATTTCGCTAGGGGTGCGTATTTGTATAAGTTTGGTGGTAGAGAGTACCTATGCATGGTGTCAAACTATAGGCTTGATGATTTCAAAAATTTATCCATTTAGACTTGTGGAGAAGATGGTTCACTTAATTATCTACTAGGCGACATTTTGAAAGAGCGTTAATTAATTCAAAAAAGATAGGGAGGGATTAATCCGGAAAAAGTTCGCTTCACGACCAGAAGACTCGCATACGAGCAAAGCCGAGGGACAGCGCAGCACATCAACCAATCTCACTCCACCGACAGCGCTCGCCGCATGCATGTCGACTTCATCGAGTACCGTATGTACAAATTGTAAATAAACCTACTACGCTATTTAGCTCACACTAAAGCCATTCTTTTACCTAGTTCTTTATTTTCGTCGCCAGAAGCCCTCCGAGTGTTATAGGTTGAAAGAGGTTGTGATCTACCATTACTTTGTAAATCAATTTTTGAGATTACCGAAACACATGTCTACGATTTTTACTTAACTTATTCGTTTTACTCGGAAGAATTTGTTCATAATATCTTGTATACGTTTTGATTTAATTAGATTACATTACCGTTGTACAGAAATTTAGTTATTTATGCATCATAAAGTAGTTTTCTTTAATGAACATCAAGATTATGCTTTTATATATACATATCACCGATTGTAAGGATAATCCGTGGTCGAGTCAAAGTTTTGCTGTTGTTTAGTTAACGTAAATTGAATTATTGATTATTATCGAGTATTAATTACGGTTTTAGTGTACAATTTGCCCAAGTGTCAAACGTTAGACATTGCTATATCGCAATATATTTGTGCCACGTTATTCACTATCTCTTTTGAGTGTTTGATTGGTTGTTATCTGTTACAGATAGGACCGAACGCGCCCTTCTGACATCAAAAGGATGCGAACTGAAGTTCAGAAGGGAATTTTCGTCGAATTTTCAATATAACGTTTGATTACATACTGGTTTTTGATACAAACGAATTGTAACTATTACATGCATTTGATATTCATTTAACAATTACAGCTCCTTTGTTGTATGTGGAATCGTGTTTTAATTCTAATGATTTCCTTGACTACGTGTTGATTCCCATTCTGCTAAAAATTGATTTAAAACTAAATATTGACATTTGAGACCTATTTGTAACATTTTGAGGTCATTTATTAAATTATCCTCGATTGTGACAATTATTGTTTATGTTTTATCCCTGTCAATTATTTTATTCCTTTAGCTTATCAAGACCAGAACAAGGATCTCTAGTCTACCTTGTTTCTCCTTTTGGTAAGTCGATATTCTCTCTTCCCTTTTGAAATATACTCAAAGCTAAGTGGCGCTTATCCGGTTACTATTACTATTTTTGCTTCGTGTTTACTAGAACGCGGCCGTTATTCACACCGACTCGCCTCTCCTTTGTCAGAGCTTACCGTGTGCTTATCTCAATTTTGTTAAGTTTGCTCAAAGTCAACGTAACAAACTTAGCAACATTAATGCCAAAGTGGCCGAACACAAACACCCTGTATATTGAATTTCAAATATATCGACACACGATTCAATATGGATGCACAGGACTAAAATGGCTGACCAGTTACCGATCTATTGGCACCGGAACAAAAACACCCTGCATATAACTACTTACGTAAAAATTCAAATCTCCCACACAAATTAAAATTTACCGCAACATAATGGCAGATATTTGGAAATTTAAACATTCAAATCGCGCGCTCAAATTTAAATTTCTGTCACAGCCAATCACGGGACCGTACGTGTGACGTCAGAAGAAAGTGGAGGGGATGGCTGAGTGGATTCTACCGACAAAAATAATGGCAAATGATGTTAAAGAATATAAAATAACGGACAAATGAATAGGTCAAAAGTTACGAATATCTGGGAACTCGTATGGATTACAATGGTAAAGTAAACTAAGGCCATCATTTATATACGGAAGCGAGGTAGAACTAGAAATACAGTAGTAAAGGAATTAAACCAATAAAATAGTTTTAGAAGAATGAATGACAATTGAGCTGGGTTGGGCACCTAACCAGAATGAGCTATGGTAAATTAGCCAAAAAACTATTTGAGGCACGATGACCAGGAAAAAAACGGCAAGAAAAAATTATACATAACGACTCACGCAGGCAGCCTAGCAGAGAGGGATAAATTGGAGTATGAGCGCAAAACAGATTAGCATGGAAGAGGAAAATTAGAATAAATCCGATAACATGACAAGGGATTATTAAGCGGGTGTAGGTTACTTCAACAGTACAGTGATTGCGACACAATTGTACATACAATGTATAAGGACTTACGGTTAAATAAATAAATAAATGTATTAGTTGATGATTTATATTTGCAGTTTGTTTTATATAATTTTTTCAATTTTTCATGTCACCTATTGAAAATCAGGTGTTTGAAGAGGGTCGATATGTATAAGTTTGTAAGTTAGATTCAGTTAAAACTAATGTTCTTCAGTAGGTCAGTTTGTGAATTATAATTTCGTTTAGACCATAATGTTTCAACTCCAAGTCAGGAAGTACAGTGTACCACCCTCATTCTTTAGGTAGTCATGATTTAAACACCTCATATTAGAGTTGCACATTGTCTTATAAGTATATATAATTTCGTTGGTATAACACGAATAAGTAATGGCAATTTTAAGAAGAAACGTAGGTACATCTTTGTTTTTTTGGGTTTGGGGTAGGGACAAGGAAATTCTGGGGTTGAGTACATAACGGCTATTCCAATTTAATATTCTCAATCTACTCACAGATTAATTTGCACAAGATTATCTTTGAAAGTTCCCAAAAAGCTTTAAGCCCTGTATAGGCGAGAAGGGTGCACACATTATCATAGCCCAATGGCACACTGTTGCGCTGATTTTATCTTTACTTTTCTCGAATGATCGTAAATCAGCACCTTTTAGAGATTATTCACGAGGTCGTCCACTTGATCTTTAGGTTAATAATTCACTTGCAGTTCAAAACAATTGATTACGCCTATTATTGGCGAAGTGACTTTGCCCCTTTTCCCTTTCGTAGCGTATACTTTTTATTGTAAATTGATTGTCATGGGTGATTCACGACAAAATATTCCATCTCTGGTGGGGATCGAACCCACGACCTTTGGATTAGAAGTCCAACGCGCTATCCGCTGCGCCACAGAGACTTGCTTGTAGCCTTTGTAACACCGATAATTATTTTTTCGTTTAACCGCAAAGATAAACAAAACTCAATTTTGAAATAACACGCTCACAAATTCATTATTTAGAGGAAAAAATTGGGTAATGTACTTATAATAAAACCAGAACTAGCTTTGAAACTTCTTATTTAGCAAGCAATATAAATAAATCCTAATCTTTTACAAGATAAGGTAGGTAGGTACTAATGACAAAGCGAAATATTTGGAGACAAAAAACACACGTTTCTTTATGATGTAAATGACACTTTTACCGTCGAGGATTCAACTTGCACTAAATTCGTTTAGACTTAGACTGCCGCGGTGGTGTAAAGCAAGAAGCTTGTAAAATCGATCGTTTCAGTTTTACTGACGCGGCAATAAGCCTCTCGCATGCATGCCCCTAATGTTTGTTTTGATTTGACCGGAAAAAGTAAAATAGGTAAATTGCGTTAATCGGGTTTGCGGCGCGTGTTCCGATCCCGATATTTTATTTCGTCTCGGACGGGAGGCTTCTGTTGTCGTTTCAATACTTCCTTCAACCACTGAACCTTCAACGCCGCGTCGGGAAGGGATCAACAGCACATATTGGCCTTGCGCGTCGTTTCGTTTTGCTTCCGAGTTTTGTTTGAATTTGAAGTGCTATTTTCATGGCGAGTTTTTTCGTAGTGGGGGTACGATGTTCTATTGTTTAGTCTCGTGCAAAATCAAAACGAGTCAGAATGAAACAACTTATATCTACGTGTCCGCGCGTTTGAGATAATCGGCTAATTACCTTTTACGTTCACTTATTACAATGTATTCGCGCATTCGTAAAATCTCCTCGGGCTCGCGCCAAAAAATCATAATTTTAGAACGGCATCTTAAAAATTTATCTTCCGCACGGCACAATTCCACAATAATAAAATCACCAATACCGGATGTGAATATTCCCAATGTAACTTTACCGGAATTCATTTTTGCAGATTTTCTGAAATATCCCCACAAAACTGCCCTGGTAAGTAACCATAATTTCTTTTTTATTCACAGCAGCTTGGTACTTTTTCTTGATAGGAATGTAATTTGACCGGCAAAAAGTTTACCTTCGAAGAAGTTTTAATGAAATCAATAAACTTGAACAAAGCGCTCAGAAAAAAACTAAAATTATCACCGGGGGACATTGTGGCCGTTTTGCTTCCCAACGTTCCAGAATATCCAATCTGTGTGCTGGGCTCTTTGCTTGCGAATTTGATCGTGTCGCCTATTAATCCTATTTATACACCGGGTAAGTAAATTTCGAGGTAGAATAAACTTTTATGTTTATTAGTTATTTGCGTCACCAGAATAAATTATCGTCTCGTTTACATCGCCTTTATTTGTGGTTTACCAATTGCCATCAGAGTAGAAAAAGTTCAGTCTTTGACAGTTTATTTGTTTTTCTAATAATATTAAGAAATAATATTAAGAAAAAATTAAAGAAAGTATATGTTCTTAGTTCTTTTCATTTCTATGTACAAGTGGGTATTTTTTTTGCTACTTAGGTACCTACTAAACAATTACAATGAACATTTTTTCTCTCCACTATACAGCTTGAACGTCACTCCAAATGATGATTTTGATTTTCCCTGTATTCCATTCCAATGTTTTAAAAATGTGCTACAAGTCATACTTTTTTTTTGTTTTGTATAAAACTTTTTTGGACACACTGTATAAATAAAGGGAGATTCAAATTAAACTTTTTCGACAAAAAACCACCCAATATCATTTTTTTTTGTAAGTGGAAACTTCAAAGTGAACTTTTTACTCTGTGGTGGTGAGACACCACACCTACTAATATCAGATTATGCAACCACAGATTTAAAATCTGTGATGCAAGGAAACCTCCCCCTTTCTAGCTACATTCTTCAAGAGCATTAGTGCTCTAAATTTTTAGTAAAATAGTCTTTTTCATATCAGTACATCCTCCTCTTAGTCTTAGGAGCGCCTCGTTTCGAAAAGGACGAGTAACCGTGATCGTAAAATTCCTATTTTTTGGCAAAAGCCAGGTAAATACGATGTCTCGTGTTGATTCAAAGGTTGAAATTTCAATTTCGGGACCTATCAGATGATAGATAAGGTACTACAGATAATGAGAAGGGTCGAGTGGGAAACATTTAGGTGAGTCCAAAAGAATTTTTCTGCACAAACTGTAATGCAATTGTTGATGTTTGTGTACGGAAAGATGGTGTAAATCAGTGGCGTAGCTATCGGGGTAGTAGGGGTTGCAATTGCTACCCGGCGCCAAGTACCGAAAGGCGCCGCGGTTAGTATCGTTTATTGGTTTATTTATTATATTACTTACATTTACATCGCGGTTGGGATTAATCAGAGTAGCAAAAATTCAACAAAAATAATCTTACAAGATTTAAATTTAATTATCTAACTGTGATACAGTAACCTGTAAGCTTATGTATAAAAGAAAGACCTTTATTTAACATAAAGGCCTATTGTATCTCGAAACTTGAAAATATCACATTTCAACTAAATGAAGTCATGCGAGGTGCACGTGCAAGGATGCGATGCGAAGCATTGAACGTTATCATTATTGCCCTGCACCTGCATGTGTATGAGAGTTAAGGCGCATTAATTGTTTTGCTACCCGGCGCATCGTACTCTAGCGACGCCACTGGTGTAAATCTAATTATTTAAATATTATACTTATGCTAATGCAGTGAGGTTTTCCAGTTCTCAGAATGAGAACTTCTGATTCGGAAACTAGAGGAGATTACCTAATGTGGTAGGTGCAGTTTTACAAGCCGAATTTAACGTTTTATTTGTGAACCAAATGGTTTCTCAAGGCTATCTCTATCTGGGATAGAAACTATGATAATAGAATTAACAAATTAGGTACGAAAATGCAGCAGCGCCATTTACAGGACGTTACTATTGAATTGACAACGTACTTTATCAAGAGCAATGCGCTTTATAGATCTTAACAATCGGTTTAAAATGTCAGTAGGTATACTTATACATACTTATTTTTCAATCTGCTGTTTCTAGCTTTATTATTAAGGAAAAATTAAATGTATTATAACGGGCGATCAAAAAAGAATTGCCGTCGAATCGCCTTTGGAAGTTCAAGTTAAAGTTAAATATAATTTCTCATGTAAAGCCTATTTGCATATCTACGAGTAGTGAAATGCACCGTTTTCGTGGATGCCCGTGCTATGACACTTAACTGTTACGCGTTAAGCTTGTTTTTAAAAATGTTTTTTAATATTCAGTTACCTTCTTCCTTGATAGAGATATAAAGTCGAATATATTACTAACTTACAACTTCTAAATGTAAATTGGACCTTCGAAGGTTTAGATTACCAAGATCACCTTATTCCCATTAATGTACATTTTCCCCCTTATAACGGGGTACTAAAGCACGACGAACAAATACACTTGTCAATAGTATCAACAATCGATGGTCCGATTGTGTACACGGATGGATCTAAAACGCCCTACAGACGGTACGATTTGTCGTACAACTTATCGTACGACTTAGATCGATACTACAGTCTGACAGATAATCGTACCGTGTGTAGCGATGTCGTACGACGGATCGTTAGTCGAAATCGTATCGGATGGTAGTATGAACCTGCCATAAAACTTGGCGTACTACTCGACTTGCAAATTGCAGATCGTATCGTGTGTATGTGAACTGTGCGATATCTGACCAACTTTAGTACGATTTCGACTACAGGAAAGGTGATGAGTCTATTATTTAGGCATTTCTCGCTACTTACTTTACCTTTATTAGAATGGATGCTTAATATAAAGATCTTTGGGAGGAATTCATAAGCTTATATAGACAACATAGTTGTTTGTGGAATATAAAGTCGAAGGAGTATGCAAATAAAATTAAACGCAATTCAAGTTATGAAGAATTGCTAATAAAATATAAGGAATTACTCTCCAACGCCACAATAGACATTTGTCAACTAAAGTTTGCTTTTATAATTTGCGACATTTGTCGTTCGACTTATCGTTTACGTTTGTAGGGAATCACGTCGTACGACAAGCTGAAACGATGTTTGATACGACTTGTCGTACGATAAGTTGTACGACAAATCGTACCGTCTGTAGGGCGCTTATAAGAGTATTGAAGGTTGTGGTTGTGCATACTATAACGATTCCACAAAGAAATATACCTTAATAAAACTATCGGACAAAGCATCTATTTTTACTGCTGAAGCTTTCGCAATCTTAAAGGCCCTGGAAGACGCTCCGCGACATCATATAAGGTTCTTTCAATAATGTCGGACTCAAAAGCAGTTTTACAAGCGCTAGGGAATACCAAGTACATTTTAAAGCACGACCCAATAATATTGAAGATTAAAAAGATAAAGAAGATAACTCTATTAAGACACTTGGACATTCATGTAAATCTATACGGGATAAAAGGGCACAGTAATATTAAACAAAATGACATTGTGGATAATTTGGCCAAAAAATCGATTGCAGACGGAGCTGTGGATATGAATTGTTTGACGGTCGGAGATTTAATAACTGAACACCGGCATAGCATTTATAAAAAATGGCAAACAATGTGGGAAGAGTATATTGGGATGCATAAGACACAGTATGGTTATATACATCGAAACGTGAAATTTAAGAGCTGCTATGAAAAGAAAAGCATAACAAGGTTCTTCTCCTCAACAATTTTCAGACTGAAATTAGGACACGGTTGCTATCCAGCCCATCTGTTCCGAATGAAAATTATAGATTCGCCAGCCTGCTCATGTGGTGAAGAATTGGCAGATTTGGACCATATCATTCTAGCTTGCACAACATACGAAAATGAGCGCGTGACGCTCCTTCAAACATTGAACGTGTGCCGTTACCCACTAACGTTACCAGCTTACTGTGCACCAACAATCTGATCGTTTTTGAAGCACTAATAGAATTTATAAGGATGTCCAAAATACGACTGTAATATTTCACCAAAAAGATAACTGTTATTAGTATTGTAGGCCCAATTATTTTCTCAGCGATCGGTGTTGTCTTAATGTGCTTCCTTAATTGTTTCACCCTATGCATAATCCTCTATTACACAAGGTCGTACTCCGTATCGTCATATAAAATGCTATGGTAGACCTCTTGGCGAGAAGCGTGTGTCCCTGTTTAATCCTTGTTTATATGTAATGATGTCTTTTCGTATATAGAAGTTTAAAGTAATGTGGCTAAATGGGCTGTTATCTCAATAAAAGCCTAAAAAAAAAGTAGTCACAATTTTCATCGTGAACGAATCGAAGTCTCTCCACACCTTCTTTCGATAACGTTCTAAATGTACCTACATTGTACAGGTTTTGAATTGTGCATTACATCGTCAGTAATGTATAATGCTGTGTAATGTGAATTATGCATCAAATAATGCTCATTTTAATTCATTTAATTAATCTCGTGGGATTCCTTACGGATAGACACAAATCGATTTTGCGTATATAGTCTGTAACCAAGGTATTTCGTCTTCAATATTTTGAGAAGGGTTTACAGGCATGATTTTACCAAAATAAAAAATTCTACAAGTTCTACAAACAAGCGAGCGTAACTATGACATTCGAAAAAGCCTACCTTACATTTTCATAGTTTTTATCGCATATTAATTTTCAAATGGTATCAGATCGGTCGATATTGGAAAAAATAGCATAAGTAACAAGGGATTAAACTAGTTTTTGTTCCCTCAAGAATATTAAAGCCCTCGGCAAGCCTTGGGCTTTAAACCATTCTTTCAGGAACAAAAACTCTTTTTAATCCCTTGTTACTTAATATACTATTAGAGTATTTTCCTCAAAGTGGAAATTGGCTGCACTGTCGTCCGTCACATGTACTCCTTCTACACCACTGAACCGATTTGGGCGATATAGGGCTCATTTGAAAGGGCTTGGTCCGAGGATTCCGTGCATACTGATATTTTTGGCTTTGCGCATGCGCAGTGTGAAAAATTTGGATTAACGCATGTGCAATGCTAACTTTTTTATATATGAAGATATTTAAATAAAGCTTTACATGCAAACACTACGAATGGAAGTGCAATTATCGACGTTTTCAAAATGTTGTTTTGCTCATGCGCAATGCCAACTTTCTTATTTATGAAAGCACTTAAATGAAATTTTATACATAGGCATTTGGAATAAAGGAAAATCTAACACCAGTTGCAAAATTTGGTTTTGCGCATGCGCAATGCCAACTTCCTTATTTACTGAAGCATTTAAATGAAATTTAATATATACATAGGCACAGACTACAAGCAAATCTAACACCAGTTTTAAAATTTGATTTTGCGCATACGCAATTGCAACTTTCTTATTTGTGAAAGTAGTTAAATAAAATATCATATGTAGGCACTTTGAATGAAACTAAAACTAATACCGGTTTCAAAATTACTGTTTACGCATGCTATATGTTTTATTTATGAAGGTATTCAATGAAATTTCTAATGTAGACAATGCGAAATGCTATTTACGAAAGCATTTAAAAAAAGTTTCGTATGTAGACACTTCGAAAAAAAGTAAAACTAATGCCCATTTTAAAATTTGTTGTATTTGTATACGCTCCACTATTTTTCATTAAACTGTATAGACTTCGACGATAGGCGCCTCATTTGAAAGAGAATGCGGTAAGGCTCTCGTGCCTACCGGTATTTTTTCCTGGTTCTAGCATTAATATTATTAGGAGGAAAATACGCTCTCGTCATTTATGTTTGCCTAATGACTTTTTAAACTTGTTTACTTTTCTTGATCAAAATACACGTGATCAGAATAAATATGAACCTTGAGGGGCGGAGTAACAAAGAGGTCATCTCATAATCCAATTTGCATAAGGTCAGGTCATAAGGTGGCGATGATAATACGTAGGTATGTCAAAAATAATATTCTTCAATCTAGATCCTGTTATAGTTGCTAATTGATTGGAGTTTACTGATAATTATGTAGCGTATTTATTTATCGATGGATCAAGTATGTAGAATCCAAAGATCGCACAAGTGCAATACTTTCTGTGTCTATCCCTATACTCTTTGAACCACAACCACAAATCGTAGCCAAATATAAATTCAAACCGTGATGAGCTTTATTGCAAAGCATAACATTTACTGATTACCTCAACATTTTGTGGTACCTACCTATTTGTATTTCATACACCCAAATTGAAAGAACAATAAACGATGCAATTAAAAGTATTTCAAACTAAAATCCATGGCTAGGTCTCTACGTGACATTGAAAAACAAGAAACTATATATATAGACATGAAACCTCTAGCATATGAAACTGTATGGAATAAAAAGCAATTATTTTTTAGTGTTGATGTTGATTGAATTTTTCAATAATAATAGTGTGTCAACAATTCTAGTCATCGTAATCTTTGTCTGACCTAAACTAGTAGGTAACGACAAAATAATGACCAACAATAAGTAGGTAGCGATCATGGTGTCTACTAAACGCGGTAGTGTCACGCGAAATTATTTGGTAGCAATTTCGAGGAGGAAACGAACGTAATGATATAATAGCCGTGATAAGCTACATAACATTTTGTTATTAGTGACCTTGAATTAGTGACTTTCCAAGCAAATTATTATTGTATAACTGGTTACAATTTTTACCTGCAAATCATGCAACGTCTGGGCTTTACTCCCTACGTAAACTTACTTACCTATCTTATCTAATCCACTACAAATTGTCAACATTAGGTAAGGGTAAATATTCACTTGCATTGTCCACCGTACATTGTAAAGATAGGTAATGATTGGCTATGGTCAGAGTACGTCGAGGTGATGTTTCTTCCGACAGAGTTACGGACGGCAGGTTTCTATTTGACATCTGAATACGAAAATAGTCACATTCCAAAGGTCAATTATTATAATATTTTTTTAATAGAACAAAGTCCATTTTCTGTAGATACTCGAAAGCCATTAAGTGGGCGTAGGTACTCCATATTTTAAGTAGGTATTTAAAAAACCCAATTTTATACTATAAATTTAAATTAGACCTATGAAGGCACTTATACAAAAGTAAACGCAGCCAAAGGTCGAAGTACCCACTCATTGTTGCTTCGCGAAGCAGAAGGGGAGGGGGGGGGGCGTTCTTCAGTAACTATTGATTTGGGAAAATACAATAAGTTCTTCCTCGACATTGTAATATACTTACCTACAGCCAAAAATGTGTTTTTGTTCGTAATATTTTTAACGAAGATAACTTTGTTTACACATAAGATTAGATAGACCCCCTAATCTGAAAATAGTTTTTGCAATTTGCAACTGGCTAGCAATAATATCACACATTATACTATTTGTAACGTTTATTAGCAAGCTCCTAAAGAGAGTTCTGTCCGTCCGTCTGTGTACATGTTAACTCATGAGCGGTTTCGGATTTTCTGTTTTCAGGAATAGGTCAAGGGACTAACTGACTAAATGTTGGTTATTTGGAGATTTTGTTCGTCGCCTGTGTATATGATAACTCGCGAACGGTTTCGAATTTTCCAATTCTATTTTCAGAGTGTTAGGTATTATAAAGATTGTAAGAGCTCGAAAATTTAGTCGAAATAAATTACATTGCAAGAATAAAATTTAGAAATGGCAGTTCATCGTGTATAAACTGAATTAGGCTGGGGAAAAAAGGAACTTACCAACAAAAAAACAGCCGTCAAATCAATATTAAATTGTGTAGCAAAATTAATTGTTTGTAATGATATGAATGCATAACATTTATAACAACAAAACATGTAGTATGTAGGCTTCAAAGAGGTAACATATAGGTTAAAAACAAGTTTTGGGAACAATGACACAGGTAAAACAGGTACCAAGATTTTAACAAAGCATGTGAGCATCTTTGGTGCACTAAAATCCTTTTGTTAAGAGAAAGATGGAAAATTACATGGCCTTGTGACAACAAATATGTGGAAATCAGTGAATCGCAACTCATACATCTCACATAGATTCTAAACCGGGGAGTTTTTATTAGCAGAATCGTGCCCCAAAGATTGGTAACTCCTCCTTCGTTCGGGGTTTCGAGCCTACAGGTTGAATGTTGAACACAAACGGAATTAGGTATCGTAACTCATATGATTACAGCTTTTGCCACCTACGTGACTGCTTCATTCACGGAGAACATGTTAGTTTACAAACAACGAGTCAGTACATAAATCAAACGAATCGGTAATTTCCACATATTAAAAGAATGATTAAAATTTATATGAATATTAGCTCTTGTCAAGACCATGTAATCAAAACAAAAATACCTATAAATTAAGTAAACATTACATCAAAAACGTAAACGATTTTGAACAAAAGGTTAACGGTATCAAATGTGTGGTTGTGCGTTACGGTTAAATCAAGTCAATTTCAGAAACAAGGATTGACCCTCATAAAAAGGGAAGAAGTTCGTCTTTCATGGCGAACGGACGTGTTTTGTGCCAGCTCCGGCTGATTTTAGGGTCTTTTGTGACTGTATAGGTTTAAAAATGTGTGTCCTGTGTGGCCGGGAGTGCACAAAAATTTGTAATTGTTTAGTGCTTATTCGATCGAAATCGGTTCAGTGGTTGAGATTTTACGAATTTTTAAAGTATTAAGTTTAATCTCAAGATGCATAACGCGCGGGACTAATTTAAATCGTGAGAAGACAGGGCAGGAACCTCCAATCAACAGAACAAAAAGGGCGTAAAGTTAAGATAAGTGCTTGCTTGCTTACTTACTTACTTACTTACTTACTTAGAATTAAGACGAAATTTAATTTAAAATTGAACAAAGGGGAAAAGATCGAATAGAGCGGCCCAAGTCACTGGGAGCTACATTGAATATTATACCTACTTCGAAGCGGGGCGGAACAAATTGACCCTTGGGAAAGGAAATATAAACTTGTCAACCGGAGACATATAAAGGAACTATAGCCATAAATTACCTACAATATTTAAACCCTCAAATTTCGGCTTAATAGGCATGATTGACAAAAAAGGAAACCTTTCTTACCAAATTTAAGCGGCTTTTTTTTCCTGTTTTTTTTACACTTTTTTACTCTCGTTAGCACCTTTAGTTTAGAGTCTCACAGAATAGAATATACGGGGTGGCCAAAGATAGACGTCTCAGTGACATAACAACTAACTTAACTAAATTATCTCTCCTAGATATCTCTTTTAGCGATTAACAAACAGCACTCACCACCCAAATCAGAATTAAGACCTTAATGACAAGTATCAGCGATCAAATAGAAGTGCGATCAAAGAACACATCCTAGAATGCATCAGTATAAACAAGGACGGGGACTGCCTGTTTGGAACGATTGCGCACCAACGGAGGGGACTGCCAGGGACATCAGAGCCTCTCATGAAATTAAGCAAAGGATTAAAAAAGAAATCAACGCATACATCAGGGAAAACCTGGAAGATTTCTACCCACAATTTGTAGGAGACGTAGACGGATAGATGGAGAGAACCAGCAGAGTTACGGAAATCGTAACCAAGAAGCACCGAGGCATTGAGGTGGAGATATTTGAAGGAAAAGCAAGAGTATACCCATGGCCCAAATGAAGATGAAAATAGGAAGACCAACAATCACAGGATGCCACATCCCCTCGGGCAAAAGAGAACAGGCGGAACTCAGAAATCGAAGTGAAACAACAGAAAAAAGTGCGGAAAGAACCTAGGTATCATACTAGGCGGCTTCAGTACGCAACTAGGTAGACTGGACGAAAGTGAAGAGGAGGAAGGGAACACAGCAGACAATCAGACATATGGGCAAAAACAGTAGGATCGGACCACAAAATGGTAAAGGGGAAAGTCAAGAGTGGGGGGGGGGGAGAAGAGAACAAAGGACAAGGAGCACAGCGGGGAAACCGAAGGGTGGAATGAGAAACTTCTGTCAGGGGAGAAGAAAGAAAAGAAAGGAGTACCGAAAGGAGCAGTAGGAGATTAGAAGCAAAAAAGAGGGAAGGGATACCATATCGGAAAAGATCGGCGAAACGCTCAAAGAAACAACAAAGAAAACACTAGGGAAACAGAAACGACCATGTGACCGAACAGAAAGCGGGCCAAAACCCACACTAACCTGAAACAAAGAAGGAGCTAAGGGAAGCCAAGGAAGAAGAAAACGGAGCCTATGAGCAACACGAAATCAAGGAATTCGCCGTGTTCGCGGAGAACATCGCCAAACTCAGACCAATGAAGAGGAATATGCAAATGTAATGGTATAGGCACATCAAAAAATACAAAAGGAGGAAACAAGGGGGAAACAGAAAATAATATACCAATGACAGCGTGGGCGATGCTGGAACTACCCAAATTCCTAATCAACAGAACCATAAACGCGTGGCAAAGGGAGTATACTAGTATACAATGGTTTTGGAAGAAAACCGAACACCAAAGGAAAACCAGGGGGATCAAACAAGGATGTCCGTTTCCCCAAGGCTCTTCGCGATAGCACTTGACCATGCTATAGAACAAACAAGGATGGTGGTGACGAACCTTAGCACAGGCGGCCAATTACTACTACCGACATTACTGGCGTACGCGGACGATCTATTTGTAATCCCGGATAATTTATAAGACACTGAGGACTTCGTCCAGGCCAGCGTGGTACCAGGTACACCTGGAAATGGTGGACCTGCAAATACACAACGAAAAGAGCTACATGATGATAAGAGTGCCAAGAAACAACACCCCCAGTACAAAGAAGGAAAGAAGACCATAATAGCCGAGAAGGAGATAACCATGAAGCACAAGATCAAATATCTGGGAACGTACATAAACAGCACCCTCAGCAGGCACAACGCAGTGCAAGACAGAATAACCAACGCATTCAGAAGCACACACGGAATCTGGAACTTCTTACGAGAGAAGAAAATACCGGGCAGCTGGAAAATGATGATTTACAACACGAACATAGCACCGACAATGTTATACGGAATTAACACTTCAGCGCTAACAAGGAGCAACAGACGAACATTGAGGAGGGCGGAGTGGAAGGCAGTCAGGATACTGAAGAAAACAGCAACCTTACAAGAAAGCAGAGAAGAGAACTACTAGAAAGAAAGACGATTACCAGGAGACTGAAGATGATTCAGATGAGATACTGGACATACCAACAAGAGGAACAAAGACCATATCATACGGGCTGCCAAGATTCTGTGTGCCTCGGAATGGAAGGTACGCCGACCCTGCCACACATGGAGCACCACCATAAACCAAACGGTAGAGGTCTCGGGGATTACCATAGGAAGATGGGAAGAAAAGAGCAAAGACACACATCAAGGAAGAAAGAAAGCAGAAGAATACTGGAGGTGGAGGAAGAAGCCAAGGGGAGGAGGAAAAGGGGACAGAAAGTAACGCAGGGAGAGGACAACAATAAAAAGGGCCTAACACGAGGGAAAACCGGGAAGGGAACGAGACCAAAGGATAGGAACATCGGAAGCCAATGAACGCCCGGATAAGAAGCTATCACTAGAAAGCAGAGTTCCCTCTAAGGCAGAATACCAGTGGCGAAGCTGTGGCCGTACCCGTTCGGGTCGGATAACACCCAGTTAGCCGCCCCCCCACAACCCCCCCAATCCACAAAATCCACCACATTGTTTGGCATATGTCGCCGCCCAGCGCGATGGCAACAAAGTAGTGGAGAAACGTCCCTGATAGTGTCTACCAGG